>NW_015505279.1:1034512-1098724 GCF_001515645.1 Sinocyclocheilus grahami | reverse complement strand
TCCCCAAATCCAGGTGTGAAAAACTTGTTGCATCTTTCCCAAAAAGACTCATGGCTGTATTAGATCAAAAGGGTGCTTCTACTAAATACTGAGCAAAGGGTCTGAATACTTAGGACCATGTGATATTTCAGTTTTTCTTTTTTAATAAATCTGCAAAAATGTCAACAATTCTGTGTTTTTCTGTCAATATGGGGTGCTGTGTGTACATTAATGAGGGAAAAAAAATAACTTAAATGAATTTAACAAATGGCTGCAATATAACAGAGTGAAAAATTTAAGGGGGTCTGAATACTTTCCGTACCCACTGTATATATGTATATGTATGTGTATATATATACATACAGTATGTACACACACACGCTATATATACAGTATACACACACACATATATATATATATATACTGTATGTACACACACATATATAGACACCATATATAAAAACTCTTATCTTGTATAAGTTCACAACAGAGTTACATCAGACAAAAACAAAGTAGAACCATAACCAAATTAGTTTAGATATACAATGAAATATCTAATGTATAAAATCAAGTAAGTATCTATTTTTTCGCCAATGTTTTATGCTGAAAATGGAAAACCTTTTAAAGAGGATAACACTGGAAAATGAGTCTCCTAGTCCCATTTATTCCTTTCGGTTCCACCAATATTTGATCCAAGTAATTTCTCACTGATATGTTCCATTAAAGCTGCAGACAGAAGAGCAAACCGAGAGACAGACAGTGGAGAGTGTCTAACCTGAGCTGGTGAGGCATTGATGCCGTCAGCAGATCCGTGGTAGATGTACACGCTACCAGACCCTGAGTCTGCGTAAGGAGCACCTACTGCAATATCTGAGATACAAGCGGGAAGAATATGAAATAACCTGAACAAGCCAAAAGAATTCATTATTTTGCATCCAAAGCTAAAAAATCAACTCCTGTATTTAACCTTCAAAAGAATCCAGATTAATGTCTCCAATGTTCTCCACAGCCAGTCCGAACATGGAGTCTTTCGTTCCATTCAGGCGAGTAGGAGCGACGTCCTTCCACCTTCCAGCCTTATTGATGTAAACGTACACGGCTCCACCCACTTCCTCATCTCTCTGGAAGAACTGCGGTGCACCAACCACAACGTCCTGCCAGCTGGAGCGACAATCAACACAGTTCAGCTGCCCATTCACGATCCACTCACTCATTTTCAGGAGTTACTTTATTTTCAACAGATCTTGTGTCGCCTACCCATCTCCATTCAGGTCCACCACAGCAACATCATATCCAAAGGAGGATGCAAGTCCTGGTCCTTCCAGAACGTGTTCAGGTGTGAGCGTGGTGGACACTTCGCCTTCCTTCCGCAGAAACACCACTGCACCGCTGTGATTGGCTCTCGGCGCTCCTGACACTATGATGAGTTTGCCTTTCTTTGTGATACTGTGGCCGGAATCTAGAGAGAATCCTGTACAAATGCGAGATTCAGTGTCACTTCAAAATACAATTACTGACCACAGCACACACAAACACAGATGCACTGTGCATTTTTCTCACACTCACCTAAGTAACTGTTAGCTGGTACTGGCACTAGATTTGGATCCAGCCGGTTCTCATCCCCGACCTCATAAGGACCATCATCAAACAAGCCCATTTCCAGCAGAGTGTTGTTCTTCTGTTCAACACGCACTATACCTAGAGAATGGATGTGATGGGGTGAGTGCTAAACAACAAGATTTTGGTGATACAGGAAAACAAATGATTGAATAATGGTTATTAGAAATGTGTATTTTATTTGTGCAAACCCATGTGAAAAAGAAGTGTGGTTAATTTTAAATCATTATTTGTAATAATCTTTTGTTGTGCTTTAAAGAAGTACACTTGGTTTGATGTGTTGACTAACATACTAAAGCACATGTAAAGACATTAGTATATATTATTAGTGTACTAAATGATTTTAATACATGACATACAAGTTTTAATGGAAATGACATACATGCTTGTCAATATATTCAGCAATATTACATAATTACTTCTATTGTCTTTGAAATATGGTTAAATTATGAAATTACATTAACTGCTTAGGTGTGTCAAGAAAAAAACTCTAAATTTAATACAAATAAACTATGATACATTTTAATTTAATTGCAATTAACACACAATTAAGTGTCTGAAAACATTACATCCAATTTGCACTTAAGTAAATTATTTCTGTAATAAGTACTTTTTTCACAATTGTGTGAATTAATAAAACGATGAATGAGAGCTGTTGCAGTGCTCCTCCTCGCCGGGGGGGGGGGGGGGTCCCCAATCATATAAAACATGTAAGTGAAACCACTGGCTATTTTTATGGATCAGTCCATCATAATAAATCAATTATAGCAGTATGAGGTGTCTGTGAGGTAAGACCTTGCCAAAGGTCAAAACAGTGATCTGTGAGTCACTTCTGCTCTGAGATGACACACCCAGACCACACACAGTCCATCTGACGCAGATTCTGCTTCTTTTTATACGTTTTCTGTTAAATAACCTGTACCTTTTAACTTTATGATGGACAGAAATTGTGATTATAAATCTGACACACATTTTCTGTTCTTTTTTAGTGTTTCGGAATGAACCAGACATTACTTATGGTCTTCAATACCTTACAGAATCTTATCCAGTGCATCTATGTGTGTGTGTGTTCATGCATAGCATACAGCATTTTATCTTTTGCATCAAATGTCTTTTCTACCTTTCCAGTTGTACGCGCCTGGTGCTCCAAAGATGACATAATGGTAGTCTTTAGTGAAGGTGGCGGCCAAGCCCTGCTGACAGGACCCGAATCTTTCATGACCCCTGGTGCGACCATCGCAGAATTTCCAGTTCCCCCCATCCTCGTCTGATTGGCTGTCGATGCTGAGGTCCTGACTGAGCATGTAGCAGCGTCCCGTGATGTCACGCGCCTCTTGGGGTGTATTGGGGAACAACAGACGCTGGTAGCGATGGGCACATATCTGAGACAGAAAGAAAGAAGCTAGAGTTGTGTGCTGATACTGTACGGTGTCAGATATTGTGTGATAAATAATAAAAGTAATGACACTGTAACTGGATGTCAGGTAATTGGTAGCAATGCTCTTGACGTACCACAATCTTGCCTCCAGGTCCTTGACTCTGAACAGTTACACCCATCCACTGGTTCTCCTTATTCTCCACACGAGCATCAACTGTGAGAGTCACCATGAACAGAAACCAAGTCATGATTAATTCAAGATCTATCAGAGAATCCTGGTACTGCTGACTCAGTGAGTATTGAAACCAATAAAACAACAAAAGAGCAGTCAGTAGACATCTACTGTACATGCCTGACTTTACATCTCATATGATATTGTCACATCTCTGGTACAATAACTTTTGTTTTTCTGCGCACCATCATTGTCAAAGTCCACTCGAGTGCAGTCATCGGGATGGGTGGTAATGTCACAGCTGTACAGCCCACCTGTGATGTTTGCTCCCTGATTGGATAAAGCCCTGGCTCTGGGAGCGCCAATCAACAATCTGCGCAAAGAAATAAATGAAAATAAAAGAAGTGAATCATTTTATTTTTTTCAGCAACTTAAAAAAAAAATGGCCAAATTTTACCCCAGCACTGCATGTATCCTGTGTGGAAAAAGGCAATCCCAGAATTCACTATGACAAGGTCAGTAAAACATAATGACAACACATAAAAGCACACATAAAAATGTATGTTGAAGTTCATTCAAATGAATGCTATGTATTTTTTGTACTTACTAGAATATTGCGGCAATGACATGCGAATATATGTAAATATATATGCAAATACATTGAATTAGGGGTGTCACAACATACCAGCATTGATGATACTTTATGAAAATTAACCATGGTTTTATTATAGTAAAAGTGTAGCAACCATGCTTTTTTGGGTTTTTTTTTTGGCATATTGATCACCATTTGTATAATCACAGTTTAACTACAAATACCATGTTTAAAATATGGTTGGTGTAGCAAAACCATGGTTAATTTTCATAAGGGGATAACTGTGATATATATATATATATATATATACAAAAATAAAATCAATATAAATTTGACTGTTTATTATGAATTATTATTATTATCATCAATTTCTATAATATCATTATCATGAATTCTATTGGCCATGATAATTATGTAGTGAAAATCTGATGTTGTAACAGCCTTAACTGGAATCATCTGTGAGCATTAAGCCACGGTCACACTAGACTTCGAGTACACAACATTTCTATGGATACTGCAACGGCTTTAATGCAAAGCTGCAATTCTGCAGATTTAAAGTTTGCATTCTTTTAATTCAGCTAAGAAGTCGTACGGCGTCAAACTTCTGTTGGTCAGACGTCTTCATGTGATATGAATTTGCAGGTCAGACTCAGAGTTCAATAAACTTTAACTTTGCAATGCAGTAAAATTCACATGAGCTTGTGCTTCCCGTTTCCAGCATTTGCATACGTATTAATTTAAGTAAATGCAACAAAAACTGTATGACCACCTCCTTTAGTTGAGTTTCTCATTAGCGCTTTAGGTAACGCTTTATTTTAAGATGTGTTTGTTACACATGCTACATGTACTTACTATTATAATAACAATTAATTATGCATAATTACATGCAAGTAACCCTAATCCTAACCCTAACCATATAGTAAGTACATGTAGTTAATTAATATTACTCAGTACTTGTATAATTACACTGTAACAAGGACACCTTAAAATAAAGTGTAACCGCGCTTTATTTTACAGTCCTGTTCCACATGTACATACTATGTATTTATTATAGTGATTACAATAACTGATAACTAGGTACTAATGCTGAACCTACCTCTAAACCTAACCTTAACCTATGTAGGAACCTTATATTACCCAGTACTTCCTTAGGTAAGTAAGTACATGTAAGTTCACATACTGTAAAATAAAGTGTAACCAGTTTCTCGAGGTTCACACGAGGAGCAATATATGCTACCATAGACGATTTTGGAACAGAGCCATAGATTGGTAGCAAGACTAAACACAGGAAAAACCTTTTACATTAATTATGCCGTAATTATCAGTCTTTCATAAATGAGACTGGGGCTTTCTGATGAAGAGGATCTGACAGATTATTTCATCAGCGGGTGTCTTCCTGTTTCCAACACCCATCAGCCAGCTGCACCAAATCAATTATTGACATACACACACTGCTGCCATCACACCAGAACAAAAGACACACATCGGAGTAGATTTGGGGAGAAACCCCAATAATGTGTCTTTTCTGAATCAACGTTGAAAAAAAATTAATATGAGATGCTGATAAATGAAGTGTTTCTGAGATCTCATGAGTCATGCAAGTGAAGTCAGTTATTGATTTCTTAAATATGTATTCAGTTTTTTTTCTCTCTTCAGACTTTACAAGCATGAATAGTGCTTGTAAAGTCTGAAGAGAGAAAAAAAACTGAATACATATTTAAGAAATCAATAACTGACTCACCCAAATATCTGCAATGTATCACACTACATAAATAAACCTCAGACTTATGACCATATAGTAATCTAATGGGTAACCAATCTCTTTTCCCACAATTCATTCCAGACACACCTTTCCTGAGAGAAGGACAATTCTTTCACTGCCTACTACCACAACTATAGTGGTTTGATTTTTTCAATGAATAGTCTTTTTTAATTATTTACTAGACAGATTTACAGTGAGTCAGCATGACATTGAGGCACACAGCGGCAGTTTGCTTAGCTTCACACACAGCGGTTCAGAACAACCGGAGTAGATTTGGGGAGAAACCCCAATAATGTGTCTTTTCTGAATCAACGTTGAAAAAAAATTAATATGAGATGCTGATAAATGAAGTGTTTCTGAGATCTCATGAGTCATGCAAGTGAAGTTGCACTTTTAATAACTGTTAATCAAAGCATGAATAGTGCTTGTAAAGTCTGAAGAGAGAAAAAAAACTGAATACATATTTAAGAAATCAATAACTGACTCACCCAAATATCTGCAATGTATCACACTACATAAATAAACCTCAGACTTATTATGACCATATAGTAATCTAATGGGTAACCAATCTCTTTTCCCACAATTCATTCCAGACACACCTTTCCTGAGAGAAGGACAATTCTTTCACTGCCTACTACCACAACTATAGTGGTTTGATTTTTTCAATGAATAGTCTTTTTTAATTATTTACTAGACAGATTTACAGTGAGTCAGCATGACATTGAGGCACACAGCGGCAGTTTGCTTAGCTTCACACACAGCGGTTCAGAACAACTGGCTCAGCAACTGTTATTCTGAAACGTTTCCAGAACATTCGTCTTATTTGACAACGCTTATGAATCAACTGTTCTGGGCACTTCAGTAAATAAAAAACTGAAAAACTTGGCTCTGTCAGACTTACAGTCAACACAGGGAACATACTGTAAGACTAATGAAGAAAAATAAATAAATACATTTGGCATCAATTTTTTTTTTCCAGGCAGGGTTTTATATGTGTTAGGGTTAGTGAGCATGTGTGTGTGTGTATCTGACTTCACTATATTAGAAAAAAATAACTGAAAAACGTCCTCATGAATGTCCATGAAACTATCACAGCTATGCACAAATACACTGCTTCAGACAAATAATCAGTTTAGCGGTTCATTATACCAAAAATATTGATGCTATTGATCAATCAGAATTATTCTCTGAGAAATTACCTAAATAATAAATAAACACAACCCAAGCTCACTGAAAAAAGTACCTGTGGTGAAATTTCAGCAAAATTATACTATGTTGTTGTCACGATGCACTACTGTGAGGAGCAAGGAACGCAGAGACGTAGGAGTAACTCAAACACTGGTCTTTAATAACACAAATCCAAGGGGTAACAAAGGGCAAGCAGGAGCACACACGAAGAACCACGTAGACATTCATAGAGTCTGGTTAAGTTCAGTGTAGTGAATGGTAGACCGGACGGTGAGTGACTGGAAGGAGCGTGCTGTTGAATGGTGACTTGATTGCAGACGACAGGTGCGGGGAATCAGAACTCAGGTGAGCGTTGTCTGGTGTAAGTTGTGGCTGGTGATTGTGGTGATTCGCTGACATTACCCCCTCCTCCAGGGGTGACTCCTGACGCCCTCAAGCGGCGATGACCACGGCCTCTGGGTGCGGGACAATTCGGATGGGTCCGATGGAACTCTTCTAGGAGTATGGGGTCAAGAACATCGTCCCAGACCACCCAGGATCTTTCCTCTGGTCCATACCCTTCCCAATCTTCCAGGTACTCCAGCCGGCCTCTCCGCCGCCACGAATCCTGAATATCCATGACCTGATAGATGGATGGCTGTTTTAGGATCTCTAGAGGAGGAGGTTCATCTGGTATCGTGGGTTCTTATGCAGAAGGAGAGAAGGGTTTAAGGAGGGACACGTAAAAAGTAGGGTGAATTCTGTACCTGGGTGGAAGTTGGAGCTGATAGGTGACCTCATTAATCTGCCTCTGTATCGGGAACGGACCGATGTAACGGGGACTCAGCTTCTTGCATGGCAGATCCCGAGTTTACAGCCATACCTTCTCTCCAGGCTGGTAAGTGGGAGTCGAGGAACGCCGGGCATCAGCAAAGGTTTTGTGCCTCCGCACTGCACGTTGAAGGTGGACATGAGCTGAGTACCACACTCTCTTGCTCGCTCGAAACCAGTATGCACTGGAAAGGCGTGAGTCTGGTGGAGTTTCATCGGAGGGAGTTTTGTGCATACATAATGCCCGAGTTCCTGGATCTTGCGCTCAGTCTGGCCGTAAGTCTGGGGATGATAACCGGAGGACAAGCTCACTGTGACCCCTAGCAGTCGAAAGAACACTTTCCAAATGTGGGAAATGAATGTCTGCTTGGATGTCCTTGTCGATGTTCCAAACAGTGGGGCTTACAATCAGGGCTGGAGGGAGAATTTGCTCAGTTTCTGAGGGTGAATCTTGTGAATGCATACATGACAATGCGTCCGCCTTACAGTTGCGATTGCCAGGCCGGTAAGTGATGGTGAAGTGAAACCTATTGAAGAACAGCGCCCAGCGGACTTGGTGAGGATTGAGTCTTTTTGCATCTCAGAGATATTGAAGGTTCTTGTGGTCAGTAACAAAGGTAAAGGGATTATTAGCTCCCTCCAGCCAGTGCCGCCACTCTTCCAGAGCCAGCTTAATAGCGAGTAGCTCTCTGTTACCAGTATCATAGTTTTGCTCCGCTAGGGTCAGTTTCTTGGAGTAGTATGCGCAAGTCTGGAGGCGTGGAGGCTCACCATACAGTTGTGACAACACGGCCCCAACTCCAGTGGAGGATGTGTCCACCTCCACCACAAACGGGACCTGAGGATCGGGATAACGAAGGATAGGGGCCGTGCTGAAGGCGGTCTTGAGCTGTGCGAAGGCTTCTTGGGCGCTGGAATTCCAGGACAGGGACTTGTGCTCACCTCGGAGCAAAGAGGTTAATGGGGCTGAGTGCAGACTAAAATCCTTAATGAAGCGACGATAGAAGTTCATGAATCTTAGGAAGCTCTGGAGCTCCTTCACCGACTGGGGACGGGTCCACTCCTTAATGGCCTTTACATTCCCCTGGTCCATCTGAATTCCTTCTTGGCCAATGACGTACCCAAGGATCTACACTGTGGGGCGGTGGAACTCGCACTTCTCCAGCTTCAGGTAGAGGGGGTGTTGGCGAAGCTTCCGGGGGACCAGCTTCACGTGATGGCAATGGTCGGCCAGGTTCCAGGAGTACAGTATATGAGTATATCATCGATGTAGACGATTACAAATTCATTGAGGAACTCCCGTAACATGAATCCCTGGAAGACGGACGGAGCATTGGAAAGGCCATAACGAGGTATTCGTTGTGGCCAGATGGGGTAATGAAGGCCATCTTCCATTCATTGTCTTCCCGGATTCGAACGAGGTTGTAGGCACTTCGCAGGTCCAGCTTGCAGAAGATGCGTGCCCCTCGGAGTTCCTCGAGAGCTGCTGGGACCAGGGGAAGTGGATAAGGATGCTTCACAGTCTGGGAGTTTAGCCCACGGTAATCAATACATGGCCTCAAGCCCCTGTCCTTTTTGCCCACGAAGAAGAAACTGGAAGCGGCTGTGGAAGGACGAATGAAACCCTGGGAAAGAGCCTCCTGGATGTATTCCTCCATAGCCTTGCGCTCCGGGATGGACAGGGAATACACTCGACCCTTGGGGAGTTTAGCTCCAGGCAGCAAGTCAATAGCGCAGTCTAATGGCCGATGAGGTGGTAGGTGAGAGGCAGCGTGCTTACTGAAAACATTCTGGAACGCCACATAATCAGATGGGACGGTGGGTGTTTCCAACAGCTCGGGACTTTTGATGTGAGTGGAAGCTATCTGAACTGTGCGAGGAGTTTGGGAAGGCTTAGGACGGGCCAAGATGCAGTGCTGATGGCAAAACTCGCTCCAGCGAGTTACCTCACACGAGTCCCATCTGATTTCTAGAGAATGGAGAATGAGCCAGGGGCGTCCCAGGATGATATCCACCGTGGGTTCCTCCAGTACCAGAAAGGTGATTTCCTCCTCATGCAGGTTGCCGATCTTGAGCCTCAGCGGTGGAGCTCTGAATTTAACCCGCCCATGCCCTAAAGGCAAAGTCCAGCCGCGAGGTTGCGAGCACGTTCAGTGGGAGTGAGCTGTGTGGAGTCCACCTGCATAGGCTCTGGTACTGGGGAACTGATGGCGGGTGCTGCAGACCGGTGGGCGGCTTCAGGAGCGTGGCAGACTGACAAGCGCTGGGCGATGCGATTGGCCCTTAACATGAAGTTCTTCAATCCAACATTGTCATCATAAATTGCCATCTGAGTGCGGATTCGGGGATTCAATCCCTGTCGATAAGCACTGAGAAGAGCTGCCTTGCTCCATCTTTCCAGCCCTGGCGCAGCCGCAGTAGTTGGTCTGATAGCCAAACACTTCCTTGAAATGGTTAGTAAACGCTTCATAGGAATTAATTATGAGGCTATTGGCGTTCCATATTGCTTTCGCCCACATTAATGCTCTGCTAGAAAGGAGAGAAATCAAAAAGGCTACCTTATTGCGCTCGGTCGAGAATTTCTGTGGCTGCATTTCAATAAATAACACTATAAATAGCACTATAAATACAATAAATAGAAGGAGAAAGCCGCCACACCCAGCTACGTCACCCGCATAGGAAGGAGGCATGGACATGGGACTGACAGAGGCAGTTTGAGGAGTTGCTGCTGGCGTGAGAGTGGTGCTGAGACTAACTGAGCTCACGCCGACAGAGATCAGCCAGCCTCAGGACTCACACTCGCTTTCAACCATTCGGCCCACACAAATCATCAACACAGAGAAAGACAAGTATGTCACCCATTGGACAAACACCATTCAAACCCAACACAAATTAGAAAGTTATTCAGAACTCAGGTGAGCGTGATCTGGTGTAAATTGTGGCGATTCGCTGACAGTTGTATGTTTTGTGACACATTCAAAATGAAATCTCCAGTGAACAGCATTTTATTACAGTGGTTGCTGTTCCTATGGTGGTAGTTCGGAAATTAAATGTCCACTGAGTGATGCTAATGCTCTCTTGCAAATAACATACCACCTACCCTAAACCTGACTGATAGTGTTGAGTAAATGTAAAATAAACACATTCAAAGCAACCATGCCATTTTAGCTTTCTTCCACAAATCTATGAGCTCTTTTATCTTGACTTATTCCATGTTTGAATACTGGATTCTCATTGGCTGGCAGGTATGCAGTAAAACCGTTTAATGCACAGGTATTTCCAAGTCAGTTAAATCACCATTCTATATTAATGCGTTTCTTTAATTGATGCACACTAACCAACACGCATCACTCGCACGCACACACATACACAGAGAGAGAGAGAGAGAGGTCAGAGATCGCTGATTGTGCTGCGCACACACACAAACTTGTTGTCAACGCTTCCCCGTGTTTTTCATTAATAAAATGGCCTAGATACTAGATCGCTACATTATATTCCCCAACAACTAGGTGGTAAAATAACAGTTTTTGAAGTAATTGTTTGTACAGAGAGACGCGGTTCCCACAGGTACAAATAACTGTTTTCTCTCTCTCTCTCTCTCTCCACTTGGCATCAGGCGGTTATATGCCTCCACATTGTGCATTTAAAATCCTTTAATGCATGGCTAGCCTTTGATTATCCCTTACTTGTGTGTCACAGGACTTTTACACGAGTGCTCTTCATCGCAAGTACACTGCTGTACCAGGTGAGCTACAGAGCAAGTTTACTTCATCAGAAAAGCCATATATATTGAGCTGGTTATTTGATCTCAAAATCCATTAGTTTACGAACCTTGCACTAAAAAGTGTTTTGAGGTCATAACACAGTACTGTGCAAGAAACCGTGCTAGAAATTAGTCTTTATTAATCAATGAAATCATAATTTGTGTGAAAAGGAATAAACGTTTTTGCCATTTTACTGACACATGGTCATTTCGGCTGGAAACCCCAGTGAACTGTATGTACAGTGTAACACTTTTACCCAGGATAGCAACAGCTTAATGGGGTATGTTTTTGGAGTTTTGCAAAAAAAATTGGGTAGAGGCACATCTTTCCAAGGAGACTATTTTGAGTAAATAAAATATTGAACAGACAAACAATTTTATTAGCTTTCTAGTAGGCCCTTGTAGAGCTTACTTGTAACTCTTACTATGATAATACATTACAGCAAATAGTTGGAATCCATTCCCACGAAGATGGGGCAGGTGGACTGTAAGATTTGGAAAGGTCCAGGGTCACAACACCCCTCAATCATGGTTGGGAAATTCAACACATATCTGATGGACAACACTAGGAATGGCATGCCAGAGCTGGAGTTTTAGTGCTCAACACTATGATCTCTACATGGGAAACAGGCCAGCCATTATGGTGTTGAGAGGTTTCATCTGTGCACCCAGTGCCCCTTAATCTACTTTCCATGGTGAGTCTGTTCAGATCAGCATGTAGGCTGGCTGTGGGAACACAGGAGACCACCAGTGGCTTACTATACTGGGACACTAGACCATACAGATGAATGAAATGACTTAACATCATACAACATTTACTACAATGAATTTTTTTTTTTTACCTACCATCATGCATCATGTAAAAAAGAAATGGCTGAAAACAAAATGGCACAAGTGGCACACTTGATGTGGAGTTCACTCTTGTGGCCTTCACTCATGTTCATCCTTGAAGTCCATGCAGGTTGTCCCATTTGTTATTTTTAACTTCCAAAAGTGTGCTAGTCAATTATGGTTTCACAGGGGTAAAAAACAAAACAATAAATAACTGTAGTTAGTCTGGAACTTTACAGGAAACTATGGTTAACATGCTAAATAGTTCTGGGGATTGTTCCTTTGTTGTGTTTATGCTGACTGAGGGAGTTCATGAAAACAGCATCTTATTGTTTTGCTATTGTCATTGGGTATTTGCCTCCTGGTCTTCAGAATCACAAAAAGGGTTGAGGAGACTGGCCTTGGGTGATTATTGGACTGAGCGACTAATGACTGAGACAAATCATTAAAGTTGTGGAGAATGTGGCCAGTCAACCTGACACTCGCCGTTTCCAACCAACATAAGAAAGGACAAAAGAGCTCATTAGAGAAATGATGGGAAAACAGCATTTAACTTAAAAAGCCACAGAATGTTGCCCTGTCTTATTTTCAGGCTTGAAAGGCAATTCATTGTTCTGAGAAAAATGTGAGTTTGATTAGTCTAAGCATGTCATTGTTGACAGTAAGAGGGTTTGTTTAATCAGGGTCACTAGGTTTATAGTCTGACTGAGCAAAATTTTTGTTTTTTTGCAAGACACAAAAAAAGCTATGTGCAGAGTGCATATCTATGATTATCTACTCAATCATTTAAACAGGTTTATTTTGTATAGAAAACATAAATACTAATTCCAATTCAAATTACATGTTAAATTCAGGCAGTTGTTAAGCTAGGCAATAATGTAATGTACAAAATATAAGCATTCTGCTTTTTCCTTTATTTTATTTTCCTTTATTATTATTTATTATGTTATTTTATTATCTTATTTTAATTTTTTTTATTTTTTTTTTTATTTTATCATTTGACCCAACGTCTGTGTTTGTGTTTGAGTTCACATAGATAGACAAACCGCAGCACTTATAATTAACAAGAGTAAACTGACAGTGGCCAGTGTGTGTTTTTACTCTTTATACCCACAGCTGGCTGCAATCTGTCACTTACATACTGTACAGTTGCTTCATCTCTGCAGGAAAAACTTTTGTGCTACTAAAACTGCTTAGCGATTTACAATTAACACTCCAGTGTAAGGATGGAGAGTTTGACCAAAGTCTTTTAATAGCAAGCGCAGTATGAACAATTATATATCACAGTAATGGTAGTTACCTTTGCTGGACATTCAATCTAAGATTTCTTTCTTTAAATACTTCAAACATGAAAGGATCTTTTTTGGTTTTTGACTTCATGATGCAAATACAAAAGATTATACATAAGATATGAGTCAGTTTTGGCATCAGTGTAAAAAATGATTCAATTGATTGAAAAAAAAATCAATTTATAAAACAGCTGTCATATTTCTACAGTCTCACTGTAAATATATTCATCCCGCGCACCCTTGTCTGATGAGTCAGCTAATACCTGTTTCAGATTGCTGCTTCATCACTGAAGGGGAGAAATGCCCAGACTCAGCTGTCTCTGCTCGTCACTTTAGTCATGCAGACCTTTCCATCTTTCCATTAGAAAATATACCACAGCCATAACCTTTCTCTAATTCTGTTACACAGTCCAAAAGCATCCGTGCCAAAGCTGCAGCAGCTGCTGTGTGTCTCAAACACTGCTCATAGAGAGTTCATACAGAAATTAGTCTTTGTTCAAAATGATCCAGCAGTGCAATCGCTGCAGTTGTCTGAGATGAGCTACACTGACAAAGCTTGATTGTGCCAGGCTTCTTGTGTTGGGTCTTGCGCTGGGTTGTGATGGGTGTGTCTGGTTAAATTGGATTGTCTTGTGAGATGTTACGTGTGTGTGTTGTATTATGTTGGGGTGTTTGTGTTCATGTTTGGGGTTTGATGTAATTCTTTAAGGTAGGGATGGGTCACTATACTCAATTAATTGGCTAGGCAACAACTTACTAGTTGAATTAGGGCTGTGCAATAAATTGAAAAAAAAAGAAAGAAATCATGATATGGCTTAGTGTGATTACAACATTGCAAAGGCTTTGATTTAATTAAATACATATGCGCTTAAATATATATACACTGTAAAAAAATTCCGTAAAATTTACGGTAAAAAAACGGCAGCTGTGGAGGTAAGGGATGGATCCTTTGCTGAATCTAAAATGCTGAATATAACCACCGAAGAACAAATACTTTTAAGATCAGACTTTGCGATATTGCTCTTTGAATTCTTTCAGTGTGAAAAGCCATTGTCCACTGGAGACTTGTCGCATCACGTCGGGTATTGTTAAGTTGTCTGTAAGTAAGCAGAAGCCTCTTCAAGCAGCATGCCTTCCCCCACATGCCGCAGCTCAATACCGATGAGTGCTGGACGATTGATGGGCTGATCACCAGACGATCACTAACATTTCAGCATTCAAAAAAAAAGGTGTAATTCTTTATGAACTGTTAGACTATGAAACGCATCGTTTCATGTTCTTATAGAGGAGACAGAAGTAACACAACTGTTTAAAAATGAACGGGGCGCAGGTGCAGGATGAACGGAAGATGAAGGGGATCTGGAGCGCCTAAAGCGCGCATCTGCCCAGACTCCCGACCGGTCAATAATCGCAACGCTGTTCAATAACCGATTCTACTCACATTCTTTTATCATACGGCTGGAGCTGCCGGTGCAAGGCGAGAGAGAATCCAAAGAGGCTGCCCGGTTGACCGTTCTTCCTAAGGACGTTTTGCGTGTCCAGGTTAAATGCACTTGTAGAAGTCCATATGAGCAATGACAAAACGCACAGGTTCCGAGAGAGCCCCTCGTCAAAGAGCCCCATTGCCTCTAATTAATATGGTTGTATGAATATAGCCCTTGTTTGCGGTAGTTCCCGCAGCACTGAGAGGACAGCAGCCGTAATCTGCACTGCACTGCGCTCAATAAGAGAGAGAGAGAGAGAGAGAGAGACCCCTCGCCCCTCCTCTCTCGCTCCTGTCCCCTCAGCGCCCTACGTCACTTTTGAAAGATGGGATGGGATGAGTCTCACCCGGTCTATATCATAGTGTTTGTCATATACATGCATTTTGATCTTGTTAATAAATTTAAAAAAAAGTCTCACCCGGTCTCACCCCATCCACGCGGATGCAATTTATGAACACTGTGTCATCAAGTTGCTTGAATTTATTGTCAAAGTTACTATTCATAGGCGAAATATGTGCGCTTACACATTCTGGGTATTCATTTAGATCTTGGAAAATGAATGACATCTTTAGATAATTAAATTAGAAAAATTAAAAATATAATATACGGCACTCTAAAAAATGCTGGGTTAAATACAACCCAGTGCTGGGTACTTTTAGAACAGCATTTTTTTTGAGTGTGTATGTATGCATATCATTCAAATGTATTGTGTAAGTTCTCTGTGATATACAGCGGTGGTTGGTCACAGATCTCTGTCTGCACTCACGCACTGGTAGCCTTCTGCCACTGCTCATTTGCATATTGCTTATTGCAAGTTGAGTACTGATGTACATCATCAATGGCCTTTGTCAAAAAATATTATATTGGATAATTACTGATGACTAATTACTAGGGTAGAATTGTGCATTGAGGGCACACAAATGCACACTCACTTCGAAAAACTAAAATACAGCTTAGTGGACTTCACTGTCAAACTCTCACAATGAGCATTAGAATATCTTTTTTCCAAAAATATGATTTCTTTAACTGTAAGACTGGACTAAAGCTGCCATATAGTTATCATTACAATTTCACCCATTTATATACTGTATGTGCAAGTGGCAATGTCTCTGGAATACTTGGGGCCAGTTGCATAAAATTAGCCTCTATGTTAAAATACATAGAGTATATATAGATTAATTTTCTGGACTTTTTTTTCTCATTTTGTCTCTCATAGTTGAGGTATACCTATGATGAAAATGACAGGCCTCTCTCATCTTTTTAAGTGGGAGAACTTGCACAATTGGTGGCTGACTAAATACTTTTTTGCCCCACTGTATATATATATATGACCAGTCTTAAAGTAAATAAATAAATAAAAACTAACTTGTAAGACTAGTCTAATCCTTACAGTATATGTAACCTATTCTATTCTAGTTTTTCATGACTTAAATCTGTAAAATCTGCACTACAGAATCCTAAAAGGTTTACGATTTAGATTGGTCTTAAAACAAAATAAAAGAAGATTATAATTTAATTATAGAGGAATAGAAAACAACAACAAAAAGGCCCAACATGCACTACTGTGCATAGGCTACGCTACACAAAAATCCTTTAATCTGTGTTAGGTAAGGTCTGTTTATGTAATTTCTCTGATAGAAAATAAAGACAAATTCAGTTTACTATGCGACTGCGGGGCGCACTTGCGGTGTAGACAGTCTAGTGGATTAGGCTAATGACAGCATTCTTGGTTTGTTGCATTGAGTTGTTCACTTGCACTGTAGAGGGCTGTTAGTCTACCGCATCTGAATGATTTTTAGATTTAAGGAAAGAGCGGTCACTGATAGGGCTAAAATGTAAGATGCGCTTGTGTCAGGCCGGAGAGAAGCATTGATCCCGTGCTGTCCATATGGACGGTTAGTCGATCAAGTGTGAACCAAATAATGTGATCCTGATAAACCAGAGCACACAGCTGATAGTCAAGAACTGTGGAGATGATTACAGTACACTGAACCGTTCAAAAATACATGTTTTGTTTTAAAGAATGTAAAATGCAGTGTTAATATTAATAATATTATATATGTATATTTCTCTTTCTCTAAAACATGAATCTTTGTTTATTCCAGACACCCAATACTTCGTATCTAAAATCATATTTAGGCAGGCCATTATGGATGAAGTATGTAATTGCAAAAATTGCTATTTTAACTCCCAAATTTGCTTTATATCTGTAAACATATTGGCAGGGAGTATATACTAACTTAATTATTGTTTGAATATATTTGCTAGTCCACCACTAAAATCCCATTAGTCTGTGATGCTGCACTTAACCTATGCAGATTATAATATTTTTATTTGGAAAAACTCTTCCTGGCAATGAAACAATGTGAGATCACACACACACACACACACACACACACACACACCGTATGCAGGCATCAGTTCTCACCCAGGCTGGCGCATAAAGTGTATCATCATCATTGTTTTACCACAAAGAGTATTACCGTAAATGGTCTCTTTCAGGAAATTAATAACCATCATCCATGACGGAAAAACAATGGCTTCACCTCTACTGATCAATATGTTAGGATCCTCCTGCGGTTTAGACATGTGGTTTGCTGGATGATGGAAGAGTTGAAGTGTTGCCTGTGTGCTACAGTACACTGACAATCTCTGAGGTGCATGAATATTGAATGTAAAAATCAGTACATGATCAAATGGAATCATTTATTAGCCATTAGGATTTGTAAATAATGAGAGGGTGTGAATACAGAGAGGGTGTGAATTCTGATCAGTTCTGTTAAGGATGGAAGGATTTTGCATCCTTCCTGTTCTCAGACCGTGACATTCTTGTGCCTTGGCACGACCTTAAAGTGGAAAAACTATTCGCTGCCAGCCAGTATCTCTCTGAAACACACTCCTTTCAGGAATGCCAAATTATCTAATGCATCATGAATCTTGCAGGAGAAAAAGAGAAAGTCATGCAGGGTCATCTAAGCCTTGAATGACAGGGCCCATGTGTGCCGGGTGACTCGCCAGCCCACACTTTGGTCTGATAGTACAGGAAACAGGAAGAATGTGAAGGGCACTGTTGTGTGAGCACTGCTGATTCACTGCATGGCCACTTACAGTCTCTCAACATCACAAAAGACTGGAGACCAACAATGTGACCTATGCAGAGAATTTGACCCTGCAAGTAGATGTGACGGGATGTGATTGTGAGGTCATCGATTCGTTGTGCATTATGAACTTTGTTCAGCCAACATGGTACATTCAAATCAGGGAAACTGCTTCATACAGGAAGAAATATTCATTTGAAAGACTTGAACTGACTGATAATCAGAAGTTTTTTTTCTTCTATAAATCTTGATAGAATCAAGTAATGCTTGATGCTCAAGAATCATTAAAGGGATAGTTCACCCAAAAATGGAAATTCTGTCATCATTTACTCACCCTCACGTCGTTCCAAACCTGTATGAGTTGCTTTCTTATGTTGAACACAAAAGAAGATATTTTGAAGATTGCCGGTAATCAAACAGTTGGTGGTTGCCATTGATTTCCATAGTATTATTTTTTTCCTACTATGGAAGTCAAAGGCAACCACCAACTGTTTGATTACCGGCAATCTTCAAAATATCTTCTTTTGTGTTCAACATAAGAAAGCAACTCATACAGGTTTGGAACGACGTGAGGGTGAGTAAATGATGACAGAATTTCCATTTTTGGGTGAACTATCCCTTTAAGTATGTCTTTCAAAGCAGGATTAAACATTGTTTATGATGATCAACATTAACTAAAACTTAAACTTTAACTTGGAGATAATTATTAAAGACACATAACAGTTGCTTTGTTAGCCAAGGCTGTGTGAGGCCATTTGGGGACACAGTTGTAAATCCTGTGTGATTTTGCAAAACACAACAAAACAAAACAAAACAACACAACACAACAAAACAACACAACACAACACAACACAACACAACACAACAAAACAAAACACAACACAACAACACAAAACAAAACAAAACAAAACAAAACAAAAAAAACACAAACCAACACAAAACAACAAAACATAACAAAACAAAACAAAACAAAACAAAACAAAACAAAACAAAACACAACAAAACACAACACAACACAACACAACAAAACAAAACACAACAAAACACAACACAACACAACACAACACAACACAACAAAACAAAACAAAACACAACACAACACAACAACACAACACAGCAAAACAAAACAAAACAAAACACAACAAAAAACAAAACAAAACACAACACAACACAACACAACAAAACCTCCTCCTGGTCGTAAATTGATAAATATACACCTACCAGGCCAATTAATTGGCTGATATTTCAGTCTTTTTAAACTCTTGGTATTATTAGTCAATAAATGTTGCTGATTGAGAGAAGTGTTAATTCTTCATTGTGTCATTTAGGCTTAATAAAAAGTAATCCACATTTTCTGTTTACAAATATTTTAATATTACAGTTTTTGCCTATTGCTTGAACACTTTTTGCAAAACTTCGGCTCATTGTGTCAGAACTTTACACACAAGCACACAAGACACAACACTGGGAAATAAACCATTCACATCTATGTCGAATTGAAACTCTGCTATCAAAACCTAACAATCCTTTGTCAAAATGTCACTCTGATGACAAAATGATACACATTAGCAGCAACACACTAGTGTACTTTATATAAAACACTGCAGTCTTTAATTTTCACTGTTTTTTTTCAGTTCATCAGTTAGCATTCTGTGAAGCTCAATGCAACACTTACAGTTTTTGTTCTGTTTTTTTCCAACAAAGGTTTTCACAACAACCAAAAATGAAAGCACTGAAAGGTTACAAATTACATCAACTCAATACTGCACATCACAGTACAGTACAGTACAGTAAATGCAGTAATGCTAAAATAATACAAAAATAAAACACAAAATACACTACTGTAAATACAGAAAAACAGGCCAATTGTGCGTGGGTGGGATTACAGATGCTGCCGTCTGTTTGTGTCTGGCCACAGGATCTCATCAATGTTGCTCTAATATCATCTGAAATATTGTTCCGTGCATAGCCTCTTCGACCATGTCCTACTCCTCTCTCTCTTTGTCTTCCTCTTCCTCTTCCTCTTCCTCTACCTCTTGCTTTCCCTGCCTCCATGCTTGCAAAGTTCTCAAAATGGCTCAACTGAGGCCTATTTGTGGTTGGCTGATTGGTGATCAGTTTTGTAAGTAAGTGTTTTCAGCTGTGTGTCTAAGTGTTTTCAATCACCCAATGTGTTTTGTATTTTGAATAGATGTGTTTTCCCAATGGTACCCATGAGATTTCATTTATGAACGAAGTGTCTTATGCATGAAATAGTGTGTAGTGTGCAGGAGCAAGTGTGTTGTAGAATTGCAACTGAAGTGCAAAGCAGCGCTTTTGTTTAAGGTATGGTCACACTGTGTTTAAGGTATAGTAACAAAAGCTTCAAGTTGTGTTACTTTGGTCTAAGCATGTGTCTATAGTGTTCAAGCAATAGGCAAAAACTGTAAACATAATACATATTTAGTAAATAAATGATCAGAAACAACAACAACAACAACAACAAAGAAATTCTAAATCTAAAATCTAATTTCAGTATTTTTGTGTATCTCATGATTAAATATTTCATATAAACTGGTCATCCTGCTCTCTAACCTGTTATATGTTTCAATTTCAGCCAATGAAAATCCTATATCAGTTGCTTACTAATCTACTTATTTTTGTGATGATGTCTGAGTTGTGCTGACAGTTTATTTTGGGAAATATTTGGGGAAGTGAGACTATCTGACTGTGAGGTGACAAAAGTAAGCTCATCAACAGCATCATTTAAGACTGGCATTCTTCCTTTATTAATCAAGCTACATTTTTACTGTATCTGTGTGTTCACCACTTAACCATTCCAACTGAGCAAATAAAGATTTATTAACATCAGTAAAACACTTGAATTCATTGTGTTCTGTGTAACAACAGTTTATGGGAAAAAAAGATGTTTAACTATCTGGGTCTCTGAACATGAAGCTCAGAATTAAAGGCATTGTTCAACCAGAAATGAAAATTCTGTCATCATTTACTCAGCCCCATATTTTAAAGCATTTTTTTCCCCCAACTTTTTTTGTCCATACAATGAAAGTCAGTGGGGTCCAAACCATGTCCTTTGTGTTCCACAGAATAAAGAAAGTCATGGAGGTTTGGAACAACATGAGGGTGAGTAAATGATTGAAGACTTTTATATTTGAACTTATTTATTATTATCCCTCTAAATAGTGAGCTTTTGACTCTCAACACAAGTGTGCCATAGTTTATCAAAAGAACTACATTAATTCACAAGACAGAGGGAAAAAAATGGCTATTGCTATTCAGAAAGATATAGCTGCCACTTTGCTGTTATGGAGAAATTAAACAACTGAATGTGAGACGCAATTATTTTTTTTTTGGTTGTGAAATTTTTGTTTTGCTATGTTTGCATTTTGTAATGAAATTACTTATGTGTGAAGTTTAAAAGAACACACCTATGGTTAGTTGAAAAGGCTTGTCTGCAGCCTGGCAATTGAATGCATCTTGTTAACAAAGCACTTTCCTCACAATCAATACAGTCATAAACCAGACACAGCCAAAAGCATGCCAAAACACATCCATGTGAATGCAGAAATAACCAAAACTAGCCAGTTCACAGTACAACAGCAAAGCAATGCAAAGACAGATTCTGCATAACAACCAGCTGGAATTAGCCAAATATTTTCCAAATTAGTGGAAAATGAGAGCAACATTAATGACTAATACATTAACGTGCTAGCACTTGTTTACTGCTGGTCTAGGCAGACACATAAGTAAACCATGCGGCCTGTGATATAAGACTGGGACTGAGTTTTCCTTGCATCAGTGGCTTGGTAAAGTGCTGAGTTTAATCTCAGTGAGAGCTTCCTGATCGGCCAATGTTTTGTGAAGCGTGGATCGCTGTAAATCCACCCAGCTCCTGCAGCACAAAAGCTCAGCTCTGGTTTACAAGTGATGGGGGTGGGGGTGCAGAACAATGAGGATGTCAGAACACTGGAACATCACTACATTCCTTCTCAGACCACTCCTGCCTGTGATGCAGGGAACTGTGGGGGATCCCCCTTTGTTGCGGTTGCAGGGTGGTAAAATACGGTCACTCTTGAGGTCAAAAGGAAAAGAGTCCATTGGAAAGCAGCAGTATCTGCTAGATAAATGTGTGCAGGCACTCCTTATTATAACATGCACTGAACGCTGTCAGAATAGTTTTCTCATGTGATCATAGGCTTCATATCTGCCTCTGTTCCCAAGATTCCATGCATACTGATGGAAGAGCATGTGTTCAGAGTTTAATATGGCTTAAGCTCTATCAAATGCATGTGTGGCATATTGACGATTACTACAGAAAATAATTTGGGCACGTCCCTCTTTTTTGAAGTCATGTGGGTTTAAAAACAGAAACATGAAGCGTTCAGTAAAGTGCATAAATTCTATTTTAAGAAAAATATATTAATATATATTATTTGATTAATACGCTTTTTTTTTTTTTTGCTTTTTGAAGTGGATCTACTGAACTTCTAATTATTCTTCACCAATGTAACCCCAAGTTATTTTCTTGTATTTCTGTGCTCATTTTGGGGAAGTTACCACAATGTTTAATAAGGCAAAATGAGGCATGTGAAAGTCACAAGAAATGTTGTTGTAACACTCTAAAAAAATGCTGGGTTAAATATAACCCAGCGCTGGGTTAAAAAGAGACAAACCCAACCACTGGGTCAAAACAGCCAAACCGCTGGGTCAAAACAACCCAATAGCTGGGTGTGTCCCTTTTTAACCCAGCGCTGGGTTATATTTAACCCAGCATTTTTTAGAGTGTATGTTACTATGTTATTTTATATTTTATCACAGATAAATTTTGTGCTTAATCAACTTTTTTATTTGATAGAGTTCACATCACAGTCAAAACAGCCCAACCGCTGGGTCAAAACAGCCCAACCGCTGGGTCAAAACAGCCCAACCGCTGGGTCAAAACAGCCCAACCGCTGGGTCAAAACAGCCCAACCGCTGGGTCAAAACAACCCAATAGCTGGATTTGTCCCTTTTTAACCCAGCACTGGGTTATATTTAACCCAGCATTTTTTAGAGTGTATGTTACATATGTTACTTTTATATTTTCTCACAGATAAATTTTGTGCTTAATCAACTTTTTTATTTGATAGAGTTGTTGACATCACAGTCAACAACAGCAGTTCCCCTTGCACTCTTAATCAAACTTACACTCCTTTCTCTCCTCAGAGTCAAACACTGGCAGTTAGTTGTGTCTACGTGAGCTGTAAACAGAGCAAAACAGCATCCTATGCAAACATGAGATTTCTTGACCCTGCTATATTTCCTCGACAGTAACTGGGATGAACAAACATTAACTAGCTGTGTACTTTCTAATTTGTCCCGCTCCACACATGGTCAGCATGTTTGAGTAACCTGGTGGAATTTAACTGCGGGGTTTGACACTTAGGGCAGGTTACCATGGAGATGAATAGCTCAGTGAGGTCTGGTGCTCTCTGCAGGAGATATGAATATGCAATCTGAAAATAATGAAGCCACATTTAAATATGCATCAGTGTGAGGAGTGTGCACTACAGAATAAAAGTCTGCAGCAACTCTGTTACTGTTTATTTTTGATACACTAACATGCTTTGACCAAAACTGATGCTAAAAACAATAAGAAGAGATCAAATTTACAACACTAGACACATTCATTCCGGTAACACTTTAGGGAACACTATTCATTATTAACTAGTTGCTTATTAGCATGCATACAGTATTACTAGCATATTGGCTGTTTATTAGCACTTATAAAGCACATATTAATGCCTTATTCTGCATGACCATATTCTAGATCCCTTAACCCGACCCAAAACATAAGTACTACAATAACTACCTTATTTAGCATCAATAAGCAGCAAATGAGGAGTTTATTGAGTGAAAGCTCTTAGTTAATAGTGAGTATATGTTCCCTAATCTAAAGTGTTACTGATAGAACTATAGAAAACATGGATGCCAGTTTATGTTTTGTACTAGGATTTATTTTATTAATTAAATTGACTTGCTCAAAATTATTGTTATACCATCCCCATCAACCCATGTCCCCAATCTCACTACCATCTCTTAAAACCCTTTAATTCAACAAGATAAACAATTAGGAAACATTTTATTTGAAAAAGGCAAACAAGCTGGGGAAAAAGTACATAAAGTTTCTATATCATAAGAAAATCCTTTGATATGACTGCAAGTCAATTATCAACTAGATGAAAAATAACACTTTCTTACTTCACAACTGTTTATCCTTTATATTTTCATACACATATTCATCACTCATACTCATCACTGATACTGATACCGCTTAGCATCTGCTCATTTCAAATGTATATCTTCACATCAACAGGTGTCCATAGATAACCTGTAAGTAAGGCAAAAAAGTGAAAGGAGGAACCAAGACACAGTGGAGCTTGAAAACAGTAAATATATATATATATATATATATATATATATATATATATATAATTGTATTTGGTCTTTAATTACTATGTACTTGTCACTGAATCATTCAGTTTGAACTTTTTTTGCACCGTTTCTGTTCTTTGAGTTAATTGTGTCATGCCGTCAAGGTGTTTGTCATTAATTAGTCTAGTCTGCTTGTGTATTTAAGATGCTCTCTTTCTGTTCATTGTTGCCTTCACCATTGAGGACGTCACCAGCCCCACTCCAGACCCAGTGCCTAGCCAGTCACCACCCCGCTGCACGGAGCCAGAGCCCACCACGTCGGAAGAGCCATCGCGAGAAGAAGCGACTGAGCCCGCCATCACCCTGGTGCCTGAGCCGATTACCGCACCTGACCAGGTGTGTGAGCCGGCAACACCGCACATATCGGAGGAAATTCTTGTGGAATTCGAGTGTTTACTGGACTTGGACACTGTTTTTCTGAGAGTTAGAGACTTTGCTTCCCCTAAGCCTGTCTGATTCTGTTCATCTGTCTGACTCGCTGGTCCCGCCCAGCCTCCCTCTCCCACCTCCTCTCCAAGCTGCTTTAAGAGACTTTTTATTTTTGTTTGGATTTTGTGCATTTCTTCAGTCGCCTCAGCCCTCGGCCACGCCTGCTGTCCAATAATCTTCAGCCCCTGTCAGTCCCCCCTCCGGCCTGGGATGGCTCCGCTCCACCTCACGCCGCTGTCCAGACTCCTGCGCCTGCGCTCCTCCCACCCTCGATTCCAGCGTGGATCATTGGCTATTTGGCCTTGCCCAGGCTCCCTCAGTCAGTTGGCCATGCTTCATGCCGTCCACTGCTCTCCGGCCCTCCACTCCTTCGGCTCCGGCCTGCTCCGCACTCCCTCAGGCTCCGCCTCTCCAAGCTGCTTTAAGAGACTTTTTATTTTTGTTTGGATTTTGTGCATTTCTTCAGTCGCCTCAGCCCTCGGCCACGCCTGCTGTCCAATCATCTTCAGCCCCTGTCAGTCCCCCCTCCGGCCTGGGATGGCTCCGCTCCACCTCACGCCGCTGTCCAGACTCCTGCGCCTGCGCTCCTCCCACCCTCGATTCCAGCGTGGACCATTGGCTATTTGGCCTTGCCCAGGCTCCCTCAGTCAGTTGGCCATGCTTCATGCCGTCCACTGCTCTCCGGCCCTCCACTCCTTCGGCTCCGGCCTGCTCCGCACTCCCTCAGGCTCCGCCTCCTTCCTCGGTCGCTCCAGCACACTCTCTGGTCTCTGGATCCTCACCTACATCTCTAGCGATCATCGCTACAGCTCCGGCCATCGCATCTTGGCTCCTCCCTCCAGTGACACTGTCATGAGTGCAGTCCTGGATGGGGCCTGGGGCTCCACCTACCCTCTCCTGCTGAAGGCTCTCACCACCATCATCACCACCCTGGACTTTATTTGGCCCTCTTCCCGGTCATCTGTCCTCCTCCAGAACCTCCACCAGTTTCCTCTCCAGCATGCCTGCCCTTTGCCATCCCTGCACCATCTCCTCATCCTCCTCGCCACCTCATTCCTCTCTTTTCTCTCTCTCATTCTGTTAATTGTTGTCCGGTCTCGTCGATGTTACGTGTGTTGCATGCCTTCCCTTTGTTTGGATTTTCCTTCTGTGAATTTATTAAAGACTGCTTATCTTCATCATCATGTTTATGTGTGTTTCTGTATTGTATAAGGCGCAATACAAATAAACTTTAACAACACAGTAGTGTGACAGTACTTTGATAGAAAATATTTATTTATTTTAGAGTGACCTTGTTATAGTGTTATTATACATTTAAGTACTGAGTAATTAACTGAATAATTAAAACATTTACTTACTATAAGTTTATAATAGAATTGTGGTTTAGAGTTATTATGTACAGTAATTATGTATTTATTTACATATTAAATTAAATTGACACGTATTTACTTTTATTACTACAGTAAGTACATGTGTAACAATGACACTGTAAAATAAAGTGTTATGTAAAAGACACTACATGTTGCTAGATTGTACTTACATTGGAAGTGCATGCAGGTAATTACACACAGTTTTTTATTTTATTTTACACTGTTGACGGTATTTTACCCTAAACCTACCCTTAATTCTATCCTACATCTAATCCTAGTGAGATCCCAACCGCAACAGAAGCAAATGTGAATCTTGCAAGAGTTTTGCAGAACAACATGTGTGTAATACACAGCTTATGCATATCAATCATGAACAGCCTTAGCACTTTTGAATCTATTTAATAATAATAAGTGGCAACCTCATGTTGGGGGTTGTGAATAATTGTAAAATTGTAATTGTAATGTAATTCATTGTTCATTGATCTGCATTAGGAGGTCGTCCACAGACATTCTAGCTCTGTGTCTCACTGATGCTGAACAAACACAGTTCGCCATATGGCAGATGATAAACATGGTGAGATGTCTACATGCTGTCTGTCTTGACAGTGTATCTCACTTTCTGTGTCACTTTGATCAATTAGGCCTCTGTCTATACAGAACTTTGGATGTCAAGGATGAAAACTGGTGAGCTTTGTGATGATAGCACTCCATTAAACATCCAACTGTCACCACCATGGACTTTTAGTTTGTTTTCTTCCCTCACGGTTCCCCTGACCTAGTTTTCCCTCATGTGTTGATTAGTTCATTCTGTTCACCTGTGTTCTGTTAATCTAGTCATTAGTCCCTTATTTGAGTTAGTATAAGTACTCCCCGTTCTGTTCCTTAGGTTGTCCGGTATTGAATGTAGTTGTTTATGTTGTTATTTTGCTGCGTGTTCCCTTTGCCTTCATGGATTATCATCTTTTTGGATTCTATTAAGCTTTTGTGTAAATGACCTTCGTTTTCGTGTGCCTTTCCTCTACACATTGTGTGACAGAATACCGGACCACATAAAAGTAAAGTTAAGTGGTGTTATTTACCCCCGTTTATTTTCCGTTTTTGAATGTTTTTCTTTTATTAGTATGACCCACTGTCACAAATTATTCCTCCTCCTACTGGAGCAGGGGGAGCTTCCTCTTGAGGTCCACACGGCTGTCTTTGTGGAGATCACCAACAGTACCAGCTACCCGGACGACGTGCTCTGCTCGTTCTACATAGTGAGCCTGAACACCGCATGCAGATTTCAGTTGTCTGGATGTGGACCTCAAGGGGATTTCGCCGCCTTCGTGGAGTGGGTGCTGGTGAGCAATGACTCTTCATTCACCATTGGTCTCGCCAGCCCCACTCCAGACCCGGAGCCCAGCCGAACATCAGCAGAGCGCTTGCCCGAGCCCACCGCAGACGGAGAGCCAAAGCCCGCCACAACCAACGAGCCATCACAAGCAAGAGCGACAGAGCTAAGGATTGCCCCAGAGTAAGAACCCCCGGACTGCTCAAAGCTCCCACCCAGCCTCCCTCTCCCACCACCTCTTAATCTATCCTCACCACCGCCTGCGTTGTCCCCTGTCAGCCCCTCAGCTCACCCTCAGCCCACCATCTCTGATGTGGGTTCGCCGCAGGTCTGCCAATCTCCATCGGCATTGTGGCTGGAGGATCCCTTGTCTTCGCCTCCAGCCTCTGTGTCCCGGACTCCGCCTCGGCCCATCGACCCAGCGGCTCCACCATGGCTCCTAGCTCCCTCCTCTCTGCCGTGACCCATCAGTCCACCAGCTCCGCCGGGCTCCCTCATCCCTCCGGCTCCGGCTCCGCCTTGGTCAGTCGTCAACCCGCCATCGCCTCAGGACTCCACTCCTCCGGCTGCGCTTCATCGATCCATCCCACCGGCTCCATTGGGCTCCTCCCTCCCTCCAGCTCCACCTTGGTCCTCTGTCGCTCCGGCTCCAACGCAGCCTTCTGGATCCCCGCCTACGCCTCATCGGCTCTGAGTCTCCGCCTAGGGCTCCTCTCCCACCTGCTCCGCAGCTGTCAGTCGGCCCCCTGGAGTCGTCAGCCCTTCCTCCACCATGGCTTCTCCCTCCATCGGCTCCACCGTGGGCCAAATTCATGGCTGCGGTCTGGGTTCCACCTGGCTCCTCCCTCCATCGTCGCCACCCTGGTTATCTGCCTGCCTCTCTTCCTGCCCTTATTCACCACCTCGACCTCATCCCAAACCCCCTCCCTTCCCTCCTTTGTTTGTGCCGTCACGGCACGAGGTCGCGCCTTCTGGGAGTTCTGTCACCACCATGGACTTTTAGTTTGTTTTCTTCCCTCATGTTTCCCCTGATCTAGTTTTCCCTCGTGTCTTGATTACCGTATTGACCCGAGTATAAGACAATGTTTTTTTTCTTGGAAATCCATCTGAAAAAACGCAGTCATCTTATATTCAGGGTCTAGACTTTGACATGTCAATAATACACCCACAACACTAGGTGGCGCCAAATACGCATAAAACAAGTGTGCCATGAAATACGTAATGTAATGTGTGTTGTAAAGATCGCAAGTAAAAACAAAAGAATAAGTAAACCTTACAGCTGCACGAGTCCTGACTGTCAGGTTAGCCTGATGGGACCAAACTCCCTTTGTGATTTTAAAACGTAAGACAGTACCCAGATTGAAGACTACAGTAAGGTTTAACTTCTACTGTTAAGAAGATTTTGATAGGCTACTATTAGATGGATAGCCTAAATGTCCTAATTCATGTTTTTTTTATGGTATATCAAAAAGTGTATATTTTTTAAATGTGATTGTTGGTACATCTTACCAGTTTTTACCATACTTTAAAAAAAATAAAAAATAGGAAAAATATGCAATATGAAAATAATTGAAGACAAAATGTGTTCTACTAAGAAAAAACAAGATTTGGTTTTTAAAAAGCCTTTTTCCAAAAGGAAAAGTTCTGTTAATCTAGTCATTAGTCCCTTATTTGAGTTAGTATAAGTACTCCCCGTTCTGTTCCTTAGGTTGTCCGGTTTTGAATGTAGCTGTTGATGTTGCTATTTTGCTGCGTTTTCCCTTTGCCTTCATGGATTATCATCTTCTTGGATTCTATTAAACTCTTGTGTAGACGACCTTCGTCTTTGTGTGCCTTTCCTCTACACATTGCGTGACACCAACAATCACTCATAAACAAACAAACAACAAACAAACAAATAAATAAAAAAGCATTCCATCAAACATCCAACAATCACTCATAAGTAAATACATAAATAAATCATTTAGGCCTAAATTTATTGGGACAGTTCACTCTAAAAAGGACAACTCTGTCATTTACTCACCCTGAAGTTGTTTTAAACCTTTATGAATTTCTTTCTTCTGTTGAACATAAAAGAAGATATTTTGAGTGTTGGTAACCAAACAACTGCTGGTAGTCATTGACTGCCATTGTATAGAAAATAAAATACTATGAATACCTAATGTGATTTTACCCACATTCTTCAAAATATCTTCTGACATATTTTTCATTTTAAGGTGAACTGTCCCTTTAAGATGTATGTATTTGAATTGCAATTAAAAATCCGTCCATTTGTATTACACACACAAATGAACTAATGAGCTTTATGTGATGCATATATGACAGTCATAAATAAATTAAACGGATAAGATTTCAGTAATAACAAACTGAATGTGTTTTGAATACACAATAAATAGGTTTATTTTGTTCCACAGCTAGCCATATTTTAACAATATTGTGATGCCATGCTTTTTTGAGTGCAAAAATCTTACCTGTTTCATTTGTGTATGACTGACAAATATAAAGGTTATTCGTTTTTTTGTTTGTTTTTTTGTATGAAACTGTGTAATCTCATTGGATGGAAATTTTATATGCAATTCAAATTCATAAACCTTAAATTTAGGCCTAAATATTTTTTAGCACAGATACTGACTTTCTGTTAATGCATTTGACCATTATGAAGATCATTAAAGGTGTGATTGTTTCCGCAGTGGTGGTGCCAAATTTTGTGTTGCAAAATTGTGCTGTAAAATTAAAGTTGTGAATCTGCTGATGTGTGCTCATTTAACTGTGTATAAAAGGAAGCTACTGGAGGAGGAACAGTGCAACGCTGGATTTGATTTATACATCACATGCTCTGCTCTCTGAATCCATTAATGTGAACCAGGGCCGGATTTCGCTTGGCAGACTCTTGCACCTCTCCCACTTGTTATTGATCCTATGATATTTAGGCTTGGTGCTCCAATAATGGGCAAAAATGGAGAAATTCTCTACAGTTCTAGAAATGAGAGCATGCTGGGAAGTCTGTGAGGTTATTCCACTGACACAATAGCTTGTAGAGTCTCTTTGTATTTTGTATTCTGTATGCTTTACTGCTGCCTGTGATTGATGATGACTGTAAGAGTGGTGTTCACCTTTGACCCCCTCACTACAGTACAGCCTCAACACTGATTCGCCCCTAGTGACTGATGAATACATAATGAATAGCTTTAAATGCTTTTTAATGTTTATTAAGCATTTATTAATGCATTCCACACAGAACAACACAGTCTTCTTTTAGCATTTGTATAGTTATAAATGCAAGTGTGCTTTACAGTCCGCTCAATTTTGACTTATTTTGAACCCACAGAACCTGCATGAGATGAAATTCGTAGCTGTCATTTCATCAGAAGAAAAGAAGCATTAGAAAACAGCGGAGCCAAGTACGAAGGCAAGCATTTAGATATTGGTAACTTGTAAAAGTGTTAGCTTTGATTGAAAGCTACTTAAAAGGTAAAACAACAGATTTGACCCAATCAATACATGACATTTGTGTCACTGGTACTGAGGTTTATAATCTGTTATGTTTTAATATATTCTATTATGAGTTCTTCTTGAATAAAGAAGAATAGAAATAATTAATTCAAAATATTATTGTCATTTAGAATTTCCACCATTCCAAGTGCATGTAGTGAGTAGAAGAAGTCTGCAAATTAGGATGCAGCCATAGGCAAACTTAATAGAAGTCACAGAAAAACAGCAACAAACTACAGAAAGAAAAATTATGTAATTGCGTAATGCTTTTTCTGGTCTATTAACACCCCAACACCATGCAAACAATATGCAAATATGTCCCTTTGGAATTATATAAACTATTATATATATATATATAAAGGTTTTTTATTATTATTTATTTGCCTGATGCCTAAAACTCTATGGTCCACTTCATTAGGAATAGACTCATTTTGTTTGGACAGGTTCAGCATTAGTAACAAAAAACAAACAAACAAAAATAGTAATTAATAATAAGTGTTAATTATATATTTTTCCTCTTAATTTAGTGTCAGTGGTGTTCAAAATATAATTTTATAATAAAAAAAAGTAGTATAGAATTTTGTAAAAATATTTCCAAAATTCAAAGGAAGAAGAGACTGTTCCAATATCAGTGCTTCCCCACCACACTGAAATGGAAATTAATTTATTTTTAAATTAACACTTGGTTTATATGTGTCAGTGCTGCTCCATTGTTTATTGTCTGTGTGAATAATTCGTATTAGTATTTTTATATTTTGGTATACTATATCCATCCAAAACAAAAGGAAAGTTGGAATACAGAGCTTCTAGGAACAGAATTTAACTAACAACATACGTAAACAAGTACCGAGAAACTGGACTGAAAACACTGGACTGAGGAACTAAACAGGGACAGGTGAATGTAATCAATGAACCAATGAGTAACTATGACGACAAATGAAAAGTGGGAATAAAACAACAGAAAGATCTAAACTGAGATGTATTATATGGGGTGTATTCCAGAAAGAAGGTTCAACAAACTCTGAGTTAAAACTTGAACTCTGAGTTGACTTACCTTGAGATTGGAAACTCTGAGTTTTCGGTTTCAAAACAGCTGAACCGAGTTAGTTCAATCTACTCTGAGTAGGTTGACTCTGAGCTTAGCGCATGCACCACTACTATGAAAAGCCATGATCAATGGAGCTCCAATATTACGATTCACCATGGCAACAGCTCCCGCCAAAAAGACTTCCGCTACGGAATACATAACATTAATTCTAAATTAATGTTATCAGAGGTGAAAACTGGCAGAAAGGTAATTTATTGAACTAATATTCATTTTCATGGTATCCCACGGGCAAAAAAAGAAAAAAAGATGTGGCAGCAGAAAAACATTAAAAACATAATTCAACCAGGTAAAGCTTCAAGCATGAAATGGGTGTCGGCTAACGTTACATGACTGTGCGATGGTGAGAATATGTGTGTAATTAATGCATCCAACCACACTGGAAATCTTAAAGGAAATTGTAATTATTAGGTTCCTTAGAGGTCGCAACAAGATTTTATCAAGTGAACGCCATTTAAAAATGGTACCGTTCAAATAAATATGCATGTGGATCTGGCAAAATAAATAAATTAAATCAAATTAAATTAAATTAAATCCTCTCCTGATGTAAACGTAACTCCCCGCGAATTAATGCAGCCTCCTCATCTACAGGATCCCTTATAAAAAGTCATGCAATTTTTGTCACATTTACCGTGTCTGCATGATGAAAATGAAAGTTCACCGAGGGAACTCGAGCTGTGTCGGAAAACGCTAGGGGGCACGCCTTCAGCGATACCAAGCTCTGAATCATATGTGTAATCAGTCGAACGATGGGCGAGACGTCCGCGGCGGGGGACGTCATGTTCTCTTGCCATAGCCGTGCCCTTTCACACCAGACAGGGATTTGCAAGTCATGGACATCTCGTTCCCCTAGCATTTTCCGACACAGCTCGAGTTCCTGAAGGGGAACGTCCCAGGTTACATATGTAACCATGGTTCCCCGAGAGAACGAGACGCTGCGTCGGAAAACGCAGCGTCTCGTTCCCTCGGGGAACCATGGTTACATACGTAACCTGGGACGTTTTCCGGTGAGAAAAAATTATCTTGTTTCCATTTTCATGAAGATTATTTTTCTTACCCCGTTGGCAATTAATTTGACTTGTTTACCCCAGGAAACAAGACTAAATATCGTACATATGTTTCCTTATATAGAAAATACATCATGATTTAAGAATTTTGAGATATTTGTACTTGAAATAAGGCAAAAATCTCAGCAATAAAAGCAATTTTTGCAGCGTGAATTAATAAATGAGGTATTTAAACATTGCTTATGCTTTAAAAATGGGGAGGAGACTGAAAGAAACTCTGGGTTTACCGAAGAAAACCTGCTCCCGACCAGGTTAGGTTCACATAGTAAGTTACTATAGTAACTTACCGAGAGGTTTAGTTTTGTCTTTTACTGGAACCGAAAACCCTGAGTTTCCCTTTTCTGGGGTTAACAAACTCTGAGTTTCCAACAAAACCCACTTTCTGGAATACACCCCTAGTCACTGGTGCAAGAAGTTTTGCTTTATTCATAAAATAAAATAAAGCTGAAAGAGAAATCTTAAGTAAAAGAAAGAGAAATCTGAACTGAACTCAAACCTTTACCAATTCTGTGAATCAGAGAGTCAACATTCTTGAGAATGACCCAGTTGCTATGAGACAAGATTTTACATTAATATAATATATTCTGTTTCTGTTACAGAAAGAAGGACCAAGAATAGCGTGAATAATGTTTACAAAATATTATTAGCAATTAGCATTCCTGCAACTGTTTTTATGTTCCAGCACACCTTTTAGTCTGAAAGAGTGTAATGCATTGAATGCAGTGGTATGTGTGTGTGTGTGTGTGTGTACCTACTTAACCATATTTTGGGGACTAATTTGTACCCAAAAGTGAGCAAAACCTGACAAAATTTTTATTTTTTTTGGAAATTGCATAAATGCAGAAAGTTTTCTGTGAGGGTTAGGGGTGGGTTTAGGTTAAAAAGTGTATAACTACCTGTATATAAAAACAATAGAAGTCTATGTAATGTCCTCATTTAGATAGCCAAGTAAACACGTGTGTGTGTGTGTGTGTGTGTGTGTGTGTGTGTACGCGTTTTTGTGACAAATGAGGACATAAATTTGTATAATGACAAAGGTATGACAGGTATTACAAGGAGAAGGTGACTTTTCAGGACATTACCCCATGTCACACTTTTCAAAACGCTTATAAATCACACAGAATGGAGTGTATTGAAAATCTGAAATAGCACAAAGTCTCCTGTGAGGGGTAGGTTTAGGGGTAGGGTTGGTGTAGGGCAATAGAATATACGGTCTGTACAGTATAAAAACCATTACGCCTATGGAGAGTCCCCACTTTTCACAAAAACAAACGTGTGTGTGTGTGTGTGTGTGTGTGTGTGTGCGTGTTCACATAGCAAGTACAACAAATCTAAAAAATAATAAATACATTTATTCTGAGTAAATTTCTTTGGTCAAAAATGAGCATCAGGGGGTTAAGTGTTAGACTTAAAGATGACTGCTGTGAAAATTTGTGAGTTTTATTTTATAAAACATTTATGATGAAGTCTGTCCATTTGTAGGACTCCCAAACAGATCAAATTGAACATAGCTGAAGTCAAGATGAAGTGACCAGCAGCATTATTTTGCATCATCTGTCACACTTTTGTTTTTCTGATTCCTTTTGCATTATAATAAGACTGAATACTAAAAATAAAAACAAAATTTTTTTTTGTAACCCTGCAGGCTTTTTAAAACCAGCAGTGTCTGAAATCTTCACACGACTGTCAATGAGCCGCTGTGGAAAGACGCTCAACTTGTGTGGAATCAGCATGAATAATCCTGAGACCATAATGCAACACAGAGTGGTCAATTTTATGATGGCAACATGATTAAACAATCACACTCTGCTAACTCAACCATAAATACGCACCGCGACAGAGCACTGACATCAGCCGGTATGCCACCTGCTCCCTGCCTCGTCTTGTTATTTGCATCTGATTGAACAGTGTGTCAGCACTGTCTGCTCTGCCTGGTGCAATAGATCTCACAAAACTGTTATGTGCATGACAACCTAACATTTGTACATCCAGTGTAAATTCAATGAAGTAGTGTCCATAGAAATTGATAGAATTTATACATTAATCTTAAGTTAGGATGGTGGTACCAATGCCAAATGCCAATGTGAAAACAGTATCCAAACAAGTTCCAGTTACACATTTGCTATACGTATATGAATATGAAAACTCAGCTGTGATTTTAATAGCAGCTGAGTATTTGATGACTACATCTCAATGCTGCTAACAACTGTCAAACCAGTCTAAAATGCGAGTGTGCTTCAATTGCACATCACTGTTAAATCTGTTTTAAAAAATACGATTTAGTCACATTAATGACTATAGACTCATCGCACTGATTACGGTAAAATAAATAAATCAAGTTAAAAAGTGTTTGTAATTTTTTACAGAAGGGGCTGTAAAAATGCTACCGTAAAATATGTTAAACTGTGAGTTACCTTACCATATACAGTACGGTAAGAAACAATAAATGGTTTAACATCACATTAAATGTAATGATGTGTAATTTTATGTAACACTTTATGGTTTTTGTAAGTAAAAATTGTGAATTACTATATAATTTTGGGTGAGAAACAGCAAAAGTCCCCGAGTGATCATTTATATAGATATGTTTCTTCTTATTTATCAGTTTCGTGCTACATTTTCTATTACAGTATTTAGCTGCTATTACATTACTTTAGTGTCATGTGTGTTTTATCTTTTGTGTTTTGCGTGTGACCCTGCGCATCTATATACGAGTATTGGCCAGGTTTTCTGGACAGGGCACTGGACGACGAACTCTTATTCATCATGTGGCTTTCTGTTTTAGTGTATTATTATGTAGATTATCTGCAGATCCCCTAAAGGGAAATGGCGATGGTTAAAAAAAGAGGAAACGTTGTGATATATAGTTCAATGCTTTTGTGTTGTGTCGCACAACTTTTGCATCCAGAAACTTTGCGCGAGAAACGTTTGTCTGAGGAACGCATTTTCGCCCATCTCATTTTATTATTTTACTTTTTTCATCTCCATGTCCCCCAAGGGGCTCCATAGTTATCAGTAAATAGGGTAAAAGGCAGATTTGGTGGTTATAATGTATCGTTATATCACTTAATGAAATATATGGTTATAAGCTGTAAAACATTCCAATATGCCATCCTATAATACTGGCAACCACTGCCGTATTTTTACCATCATTAACAGGATAGTTTTATTCTCAGCCCTCTGAGTTGCTAATGCATCTATTTCCTCCTTGTTTGTTGAAAATAGAATCCCTCACTGATCCCATACTTCCCATACTTAAAAACAAGCAACCAAACGACTACAATATTCATCCATCTTCAGAAAGTCAACAGATACCACGACACTGCTGGTTATGCTTGTCACTTGCGAGAAGGCACATCAAACCGTTGGCTCATTTCAGGCTTTGAGCCTTGCTGATACAGATGCTGACCTCAGCATTTCAGAAAAGAAGCTACGAGTCAACAGTGACACCACAGACAATTTGACTGAAACTGAAAGGTCCTCGCAAACACAACAAGAGATATCAGCAGACTGGATTAGACTGGGAAAATGTGCTTGCTCTTTATCAGAATGTGACCTCAATCCATCTGTGTGAGCAAACGTGCAACACTTGAAGGAATATTCTGGGTTCTTTGACAAATTCAGCTCAATTGACAGCATTTGTGGCACGGTGTTGATTACCTCAAAACATCATTTTGACTCGTCCCTGTTTCTGATGTTACAGAGTGAGGCACTTACAATGGAAGTGAATGGAATTACTTTTTTTTTTTCTTTTTTTTTTTTGAGGGTTTAGAGGCAGAAATGTGAATCTAATAATTTTATAAAAACACTTTTCTTGAAACTCGGGTATTATTTGAGCTGCACATTTGTTACATATAGGTTACAGACTTTTACACGCAGGTTAGTAGGTGATTTTATCACACTAAATCATGTTATCATAGGCTATTGTTTACTTCTTGTGGTTATAATTCTGAGACAGTAAGGATTTTATGGCCTCATTTATTGCTTCACTGTAAACCAGATTATTCCTTTAAAGACGACTAGTTATATTCATATTCTTATGAAGCAAATTATTATTGTTGTTATATCCATTCTACTTTGTATGGCTATGAGAAGATGTAGAAACATCACACAGATGACTGACTGTTGTGCAGTTACATAAATAGGCTTCCATACAAATGATTTAAGACATGCAGATACACAAAACAATAAGTTTGACAATTATTATCATATTTAGTATACCATGAAATAACATTTAGCGTATACGTATGCATATTAGGCCATGCAGAGAAAGTTTTGTGAAATCGGCAAAAAAGGCACTGCTGGCCTTTTCATTGCGCGGAGAGCAGAGCCACCTGCCGGCTCACTCCTGTTACTCATCTGCTGCCATGGTCCAAGGAAATGTCTGCATCTGAATAGGTCATGAATATTAATTAGGTCATTCTCGCGTTGCTTGATTTGCAAGAAAGTCCACGCACGTAATCTAAGTAGCCTAATAGTAGCTACTGATGAGTTTAGCCTTTGCAATAGCAGGATCCTAAATGCCGTAGCCTGAGTCTGACCACCTGCCTTTCAGCCAATCAAGCTTACTGGGCGAACTTTGCGTGATCTACTTAATATTCATGAGCGGTGTGTTCTCAATGTTAGGATTAGTGGGATGAATTCGCCTCCTCTGGCGGTCATTACACTGGATGTGATACCGTACACTGTCAGTAGAGCCGATGTTGCTATTTGAATGATCTTTGGCAGTCTGTTGCTGTCTTTAGTGGGTCAGATGTAAGCGATAAAGCAAGGCAAATGATTGAGAAATTACATCAAGGTGGTGGATTAGTCGTTACACTCTAAAAAATGCTGGGTTAAATGCAACCCAGTGCTGGGTAAAATAGGGACAAACCCAGCAATTGGGTTGTTTTGACCCAGCTTACTAACCAGAAGGTTGGGTTAAACATTTATTCATACTGCTGGGTCAAAACAGCTCAATTGCTGGGTTTGTCCCTATTTTACCCAGCACTGGGTTGTATTTAACCCAGCATTTTTTTAGAGTGTAGTAGTAGCCTCTCACATCGACTTTCAAATATAATTCAGACTTTGATCTGTTGCTGTGGATATATAATGGTAAAAAGGTATTTAGCCTATATAACTGCATATACACTCTAAAAAATGCTGGGTTAAATGCAACCCAGTGCTGGGTAAAATAGGGACAAACCCAGCAATTGGGTTGTTTTGACCCAGCTTACTAACCAGAAGGTTGGGTTAAACATTTATTCATACCGCTGGGTCAAAACAGCTCAATTGCTGGGTTTGTCCCTATTTTACCCAGCACTGGGTTGTATTTAACCCAGCATTTTTTTGTAGTAGTAGCCTCTCACATCGACTTTCAAATATAATTCAGACTTTGATCTGTTGCTGTGGATATATAATGGTAAAAAGGTATTTAGCCTATATAACTGCATATACACTCTAAAAAATGCTGGGTTAAATATAACCCCGTGCTGGGTTAAAAAGGGACAAACCCAGCTATTGGGTTGTTTTGACCCAGCATTTTTTAGAGTGTAAGATTATAAATTATGAAATCTGGGAAAACATAAAAGAGACCATTTTCTACTGATTATTGGACACATTATTTGATTTTCCATTTGTCATTTTATTTATACTTATACTTTTTAAAATTTATACTTTTACTTATTATTTTACTTATTTTATTTTTTCCTTTTATGTTATTTTTTGATACGAAAGGCTCTTTCAATAACTATTCAGTGTGTATGAAATGTGCTATATATATTACTTGTGTAAAATGAATGGCATATGATTCAAAGTAACGTAGCCGACGTTTTTTAATATAATTTTTTATATTTGTAATTATTTTATGCAGAACAATGTATTACATTTACACGAACACTTATACGTACACAATGCTTCGTTCGCTGTTCAAAATTGCATTTTCAGAAATTCATATTACCCAGTCTGAGGCCTTGAGTGACCCTGCAAATAAGGATATCGAGTTGACCAATAGCTAGTTTCAGCGTGTTGCCTGTACTGCGGAGAGCACAATAGCCTCGGGAAGTGGAAGCTGCTTCAGGGACATTCACCAATCGAGCTGTGCCCTGCTCTTTCCTTCCTAAAGTGATAACGGTGACAGAAATGCTACACAACAGTGCACTGCAGGAGAGAGTCAGAGAAGAGGATGAAGACGGCGTGGGGAGTCTTGCCAAGCCGATATTTGCAAATATATTTTCCTCATATAGGGATTTTTTTTTTTACCAGAATGCAAGGCACATTAACAATTCCCGCATAGCCTATAACATCTCTGTTTCATCTGAGTTCAATTTATACAGTTTACGGAACAATAATGCTACAGTTTAGGCTATTTGTGCAGCTTTTTATTTGGTTACCCACACAAATCAGCCAGTAACTAAATTATTAAAATTGTATTAATTAATAAACATTTCATTCATTTCATTGAATTCAAATGTAATGATGAATTTCTACTCCTGCTCTATGAGGCTTTTCAAGCGGCTAGATACAGTGTTTGGAAAAGGCGACTATGGTGAGTGAGTGAGTGAGTGAGTGAGTGAGTGAGTGAGTGAGTGAGTGAGTGAGTGAGTGAGTGAGTGAGTGAGTGAGTGATTGAATGAGTGAGTGAGAGTGAGAGAGTGAAAAACCCAAACACAACAGCAGAGTAAAGTGCAATGCTATCTGGCCCTAAAGAGAGCGTACAGTACGGCAGAGTATCTGTACACAGTGTCAGATAAGAAACTGAGAGGCACGTTGACCAGATACAGACTTGAGTGAGTGAGTGAGAGAGTGAGAGGGTGAGTGGGTGAGTGAGAGAGTGAGTGAAAAAGTGAGTGAGTGAGATCATCAATCTGATCCTGATTCAATCCGATATAAAGCCCTCCTTGCCAATGAAACCTCAGCAGAATCTCATCCTCTAAACACGCTCGCTCTTCTGCTAGTCCAGAAAACCCAGCTCCTCACTGACTACAGCTTCAACCCCAAAGCCATTATTAAAGACATTGACAAAAATCTAAAAGACACTCATGATGAATCTCTAAAAATACACGTTGACCTCCAAAATAAACTCCAATGCTACTCAACCCTGAACAGAACCACTAAATTTGCCAATAATTTATTGATTAAACCATTTAAAGAAAGACAAATCCTCTCCAAATACAGATTAAGTAACCATGATTTAGAAATAGAGAGAGGAAGACATAGACAAACATGAACAGAGCAAGAGCAGAGGATCTGTAGACACTGTGATCTACAGCAAATAGAGACCGAGAAACACTTTCTGCTGATCTGTCCTAAATATCACACTGATATCCCATCATTTACTGAACTCAGTGATACTGAGAAAATGCCCTTTTTACTTGGAGAAGATGACAACACAGCTGCACTAGCTGCTAAATATGTATTAACCATTCACAATGTTAGGTGTTAAACATGATTAACTCCATACTGACTTACTTTATCTTTTCATTTATTTAGAAGGATGTTATTTATTATTATTTATGTTGTTGTTATATACTGTATATGTTAATGCTTTGGCAACATTGTGTAACACAGTCATGCTAATAAAGCTTAATTGAATTGAATTGAGTGAGTGAGTGAGTGAGTGATACTCAAACTCATAGATGCTGCCAGCAGGTTAACCTTATAAACTGGAGGATAAGGTAGCCGACACAATGGACTGCCTTTATTTCACCGTCGATATATTATTCTGCTACTTTCTACATTAGCTGGACACTTTATTTAGCCATATTCTCTCAATCAATGAGATACTTTATTTTTAGAATGAGGTTTAACAGGACAACAGCAGTAAACACAGAAAAAATGTGGTATTTTCACCGACAGGTGTCGCAGCAGGTCAGGATGCCACACATACCATGCTGAAACGAGCAGTTCCTTAGTGTTGTCTAAAACCTGAACAAATCTGAAGTCAAAAGTCTAATTCCTAGGTTGAAATAATCTCTCTATTTTAAGAAGAAACACTGCAAAATGTGCACTTCCATTGTATTTGCTTTCCAGCAGTTACCCGGTTTTGCGCGTTAAAGGTAGCCTATCTGAAGCGTTACGCAGAGATAGGCTACCTTTAACGCGCAAAACCGGGTAACTGCTGGAAAGCAAATACAATGGAAGTGCACATTTTGCAGTACCATTTGCGTACGCAGCCAACTGTGCGTGTTGGATAAAGCGTTTAAAAATAAAACAACAGTTATACTATTTTACAGAAGAAGCCTATTCAGTATTCAGAATATAGACCTATAGGCTACGTGAAGTATGAATCACGTTTCATGACGGTTCTAATTGAATCACATGTCAAGCATTATGTGTAAAAATGTTTGTCAGTATAATTAAAGAAAAAGCTACAAAGTGTGTTTTCATGTAGCACAGAGTAGTTAACCGTCCCCGTGCAGAATGCACACATTTCATGAGCATGCATGCGTGTGTGAGCTGTGTGGATCCTGCATTCATTGGCTGCTTCACGCGCACAAGTTCATCCTCCCCCGTGACGCGCGATAAATGTCCGTCCTCCCGCATCTCTGCTGACAGACGATCACAGTTCTGCGTCGCGTCTGCGTTTGGATGCTTCCGAAGTGGAGTGCGACATAACTCAGACACCGCATTTCGTTTTGCGCTTTAGAAGAGCTTTTATGGGTTTGCGGGTTTGCTCATTCGTTGGACTTGCATGTAAGTATTTTTGAGCTTTGAAAAACATGACTGGAGTTTTTGACAGCCTCAGTACAGATATGCATTCAAACCAGATTACCTCCAGCAGTTACCACAGTCTGCACAAATCCCAGGAATCCCCGACTCTTCCGGTCTCCACCGCTACCGACAGCAGCTACTATAACAATAACCAGCAGGCTGGGCTATGCGCAGGCTCTCCATACGGCCAGATCAGCTCTTACCAGTACCAGAACAACAGCATGAACAGCGTCCAGTACGACACCAAATCATATGAGCTGGGCTTCGGCAACGCGTTTGGCCCCTACGGCACGTTCGGCCCCAGCTCCTCACCAACTCCTGCGGATGCTGGTAAATATCTGTATCTTGCTCACTTTGCGTTGTAACTTGTGGTCACCGTAGACCTTAAAATGCTAATGTTAAGTAAGCAATAGCAAAGAACAACGTTTCTTGCAATGCATAAGTCATTATGTCGATGAGATTCTTTTAATTGCGCATGCTATTGTAATTAATAATAACAGTATAAAATATCTGAAACCTGAAATATAGTTTTTCATTATTGCATTGCATTAAAAGATTCGTTTTCGTGAGACAGTTCACACAACCACGTTTGTTTGTTTTCTCTCCCAGAAAAAGAGGAAAGTGAACCTGCAATTCGAATGGTTAATGGAAAGCCAAAGAAAGTCAGAAAACCTCGAACTATTTACTCGAGTTTCCAGATGGCGGCCCTGCTGAGGAGGTTTCAGAAGACTCAGTACCTGGCCTTGCCGGAGAGAGCTGAGCTAGCCGCTTCTCTGGGCCTCACGCAAACACAGGTACGCATAGAGGCTTTCTACAACTACCTGCCGACAAATACGCTTTAATTATGATTTTGTTTAATATAATAAGATGCTCATTCATTTCTGACGTAACCAAATTGGTATTCAATAATAATAAGAATAAGAATAGACTATTTACAATATTTATAGCAAATAGTGAACAAAACTGTTATAAAATGTAAAAATAAAATTTGGAATTATTATAATTTTTTTTGTTAAACATGATTCAGCAGTGTTGTTCCATTATGTGTATAATGCTGCTTGACATATGCTGAGTTGTTGTTATTTTTATTTTTTTTTTTTCAGATAAAAATCTGGTTTCAGAATCGTCGTTCCAAGTTCAAGAAGTTGTGGAAAAGTGGAGAAATCCCGCCCGAGCTGCTTGTGGCCTCCAGCGAGTCTCCACCTCTCCATTCGCCGCCTCTCAGCGCGGCCTGGGACTTCGCGCACAGCCAGAGAATGAGCACTGTGAACACGGGTTTGTCCCAGAGCAGCAGCCCCCCGAACACGACTACCCCTTCATTTCTGACAAACTACACCTGGTACTCATCCACGAACTCTGCGAGCCATCTACAGCCGCCACATCACCACAACACGACCGTCAGCGCCGGGACCATATTTTGACTCGACAGACTCGGAACAAAAACCGGGGAATTCATTATGTGAACTTGCATCAAATGACTTTTAGGCCTGTTTTCCAGTATGAATGGTGAGACCTCTTCACCTTCGCCACGTTGATCATTGCCAGTGCGTTTTGGGCGCAACGCTGTTTCTTTTCATGCAATGTCGTCAACAAGCAGACACTAAAGAATCAAACATATAGGCTATAATTATTTTTGTATTTATTTATTTTGTTCTATGGGTGGTACATCAGTGGATTAAAACCAGTTGTTCGGTGAACTACTATTATCCAAAGCCTAGAGAACTCATGTGGACATTAATGGAGTGCATATTGCAGCAGGGTGTATAAGAGCACATGTAGCACAACCTGAAGCTGTTCGGTGCCTTTTGAAAAGAACTTAACTGTCCCTTTCCACCGTAAATGTGTTTCATGCGCCTGTCTTTTTTTCTTTTTTTTTTTAGACTTTTTGTTCGTTTTATATTTAGTGCGTATGGTAAGTTGTAAATCTGGTGTCTGTCTGTCCGTCTATTTAATAATGTTGTCATTCGTATTGGATATCACATAGGGTTCTCACTGTTTTAAATAGTATGGACAAAACACTAATGAAAAACACTCGCAAGCTACTGATTGTCCTAAAGTCATGATCACATTTAAAAGGGTATTTTCTCTGGACTAGGCTACTTTGTTTTTGATTATTTATTTTGAAAATCGAATGAACATTTCTGCCACTATAATGATTCAGACTTATTTAAATAAAACCTTTCATGTGAATGCATTTTATAAGTATCCATTCATTGGGGATTCCGTATGAATGCTTATTCTCTCTTTAGTTCATTGTTGGCATGGGTATTATGTATTTATTTATTTTCGCAGATCTATCCAAGCCTTCCTTTATTTGCTTCGGCGCCAGCTGCGTCTCTAGCCTTTAATAAGTCTGGCTGGAGACGCGATGCAACGTCTTGTAAATGTTTCACACAAAACTCACAAATGTACCTTTTGTTGATTAACGTGACAGGTGTGTCTTACTCTGCAATAAGTAGGTCTAGAGATTTACGCAACATTTTTCGGGTTGCGAAAATAGCAGGACAACGGTATATATATTTTTTAATTCCCTATAGGCAGTTGGTCTGACTTTCCTTGCGTTTTTTGGAGACATACAACTTATAGACAAAGGCTCGGGGAGCCCGACAGAAGCGCCTCGGGCTGGGAATGAGCGCGCAAACACGCCCCGGCATGAAGGCGTTCGGCTGGGTTCAGACTCTCTGGAGTCAGAGCTCTGCGCTCCAGACGTTTTATGAAGTCAGCGCAGCCAAAAAGGCAGCCTCACAAACGCCCCGAGCTAAACAACATGGAATCATTTCTCACAACTTCCACTACCCCACGCACAATGCAAGGCCTTTGTAATAGGGACTCGGCTGCCGTGTAGCCTACATTAATTTCCCACGCCATAAAACAAAGGAAAACTTGTTTATTTGTTTAGAAACTTAGTATAAAATGCAATGCCGAATTCCGTACAGGGGAATTTGAGTAAAGCGACATGCTGAAGCTTTTGCTGCAGTGATGCATGCACATTTAATGCGTCAAACAAACAAACAACCGACTAAATCCTAAATGTTTTATTACTCAAATACAATGTCAAGTAAAATCAATGTGTTGCAAAAGCAACAGCATACAGTGATTTGTACTTTTTTTTTTAAACTTTGAATTAAATTACTGTTGAAGAAAATACTCGTAAAATCGAGTAGAAAAACGAAGATGCTATTTCAAATGTTATTATAACATGAACGCATTTATTACAGCGCAGGCCTATTATTAATTATGTATGACAAATGTCACAGCTAGTTTACTTCTCAAATATAAAGTTAAATGCTTGCCCTACACTTGGCAATATCCCGTTGCTCTTTTTGGAATAAAGAAAGTAAATATGGAAACACGGGTTGCTTTTCGTGTTACAATAATCTTGTTTATTTGAGGGTTCAAAAGCTATAAAGCAGACGCATGTAATGAGGATGTATCCTGTCAGTGACTGCCACATTACAAGATGTTATGGTGTGTCGCCCCGGGCTAAGACTACGCCCGTATTGAAATGTGCCCCGCAGAGATCCACAAGATCCAGACTTTATCCGTTCAACGGTATGAACACGACAGGAAACGGGAATAACACGCCAATAGCGCTCGGCTTCCTTTGGAAGCCTCAGTTACGCACTGTTAATGCAGAACAGTTTACCCACGCCGTCCGTCCCTTGAGACAAGTTCTTGGGAAGGTTTAACGCGATCAAGGACAATGAAATATCACAACAAGTGTGGCGCACCAAACCAGATCATGTTAACCCATATTCCAAGCGCAGAGCGTGCCAGACACTTAACCACATGCAACAACGGGGTTTGCGCCGTTTCTGTCAGCATGTAGCTATATTTGCTGTCTCGGTGGCAAAAAACAAAAAACAAAAATGGCCATAGTCGGTGTTAACATTGATTAGGTCTCTCAACTCAGGTGGTTCAACGTGGACAAGTGTAACACCTTGCAAATGCAAATTAATGTGAAATTGTATAGGAGCTGTCTGCAAGCACATGCTCTGCGTGCCGTTCTCTCTGAAAGATTAGCAATGCTGTGGTTTTAGACACTTCCGGAATCCTGTAGACAACTTGAAAAATGCCATACCCCATCCCTAATTTATACTCTGATCTGTAATTTTATCCACAATTGCTCCAGTTGAGCATTCTGGCTCCCCGATCTGAAAGCCTGCAATTACTATATAATTCTTCGCAATTTTAGATGTCCTAATATGGACTGTAATTTTTGTGCAAGACAATTTCCAGCTATTTCAAGCATCAACATTGTCAAAGTTGTATGTACATAATAAATGGTAATATCAATGCATAGTTTTTAGCATAACATCTTGACTCCGCGATAATTATATCCGCTTGGAGCCTACGCAAAATTAGCCTGAATTGCATGGTAACTGCTGCTTTAAATTTTTAAAAATTACTCATAATTTTCCCAAAGATTACCAAGATCTCGAGTGCACAATGTCATCAGCGTAATGAGGAGTAAACATTTATGCTAATAATCAGCAATTTTTTTTCCATCAGCTATAAAGAGGGAAAATAAAGCAGGATTTTTCATTCCTGCTCGGAGAGCGTCTGTCAGCTCTGAGCCCAGCTAGAGGAGGCAGATTTGGGGACCCAAAGAGCCGAACCTATGCCACGACTGCTGGATGCTCTTTTCATATTCTTCTGCTTCTCTCAAGACCGACAGGCATCTTATAGCTACTATAGACGATCTGCCAGTCTCTGTGTTCTCGTTTATCGCAGATTAAGGTAAGAAGGATGCGCGTTCATTTTACACACATTTTATTAATTTTTTGGAGGCTTTGCGTACGTTATTACGCGTATTATGAGGCAGCATAATAAGTGAAACGAAGTGGTTTGAAACGCTTGCTTTGCATCTGGGCAAAATAGTAGGCTATTATGTGTTATGTAGCATTATATAAATATCGCAGTATAGCATTCTTCAAAAAGTAGCAATAAAAACGTTGTCACTAAGCGAATACTAGCCTACTACTAGTTAATTTGAACGAAATCTTGCGCCTGAAAACGTGCCGCTCGCTGGAAAATCGTATTCGGTTATGTGGAGAAAGCAAAATGTAGTACACCATTTGCTGCTTTGAATCAGACTAACGCGGTGTACCTCATTAATAAAGCTGTCTGAAATTGCGAGATAGTTTGTCTATAGAATGCAGTCGAAAATAAAGCATCCCTTGTTCTATAATTTCACCTCTGCCTTCATCACTCCGACATTGTGCTTTTGCTCATTTTGATCCCTCTTCTTCCCATTGACAAATCTCTCGGTATACACCTGCAAGCAATTTGCCAGCCTTACTTATAACTACCGCTGCGCACCTATTTCACTTCTCTTTTTTTTCCTTTTCTTTTCTCCCCCATCGCACAGCAAATTTTCTTTCAGTGCGCTATCTCTTTTGTTAACAAAAGATTCCACATGCGAAAAAAAATTGCTCATAATTATCCCGTAGATGGGAAGCTGCATTAGAATAAGTAAGGAGGGAATGACTGTAATTATGTCTGGTTTGATGGGCCCGGCGCGTAATCAAGAGGAGAATAGAGTGAAATAACGCTGACCCTCTCTGCTCCACAGCTGCATGTCGGAGACAGAGACAGAACAACACGGCTTCTTCGTTCATTCCTTGTGTTCGGAATATATATATATATAGAAATATTTTAAATTTAAATTTTTTTTGTAACACTCGTCAGATCTGCCATACAAGTTATTGCAATGATTTATATCATTATTAGCCAATCTTTAACAAACGTTCAGCGAGAGGATAGACGTCGTTTATCCGTATTCTGAAAATGAGCCAGACAGCTGGAAATCGCCGAGAGAGAAATAAACAGATTTAATGGACACAGTAAAATGGACACAGCATCAAAAACATAATACGAATTAATAAACATTGTGATCTATGACCTGATTCCACGACAGAGACTGTAAATATATATATATATATATATATGTATGTAATATATGTATATAAGTCTGGAGCACTATTAGTGAAGTCAGAGATAATTGCTGGAGCATTGAGCTTGTGATCAGAGCGCGCGGGGCCATTTCCTGCTTTGACCAGGCCATTTTTAAAGACCACACATGAAGAGTGTCTAAATTTGTCCCAATAATTGCCGCACCCCCAGCACCTACTGCAATGGTAAGAACTCAATACTCCCAACAGCAGATGCAATGCCAAATCATAGTATTTCTTATATCTCACTTTCTCTTTGTATGCATTTGAGAATGCTGATGTGTTCAAATGTAATTGTTGAAATCTAATTTTGACCCTACATTTGTATCATTCTTCATTTAATCAATACTAGAATTAATAATAAACAAGCAAATTACAATATCAAGGCAAGGGGGTAGAATCCAACGAATAGGCCTATATCCAGGAAGGAACAAAAGAATAGCCATCTGGATATTACAGGAAATATCATTCGCATTGATGCTTTCTGCATCAGAATTTTCTTAAAATGCGCAGTTAAAGCATCAGCCCCAAACAAAAGACACTTTGAACATGTCATTCTTTACCTATCTGCATTTGCCCCCCTCCCAGCCCCAGTCTTTCTTCATCTGTCCCTCCATGAGCGGCACCTGCCCGATTATTCACTTAACACACGGCCTTCAAAAGCAGCCACACAAGAGCAGAAAAGAGCTTATAGCGGCTAAACGAAAGTGAAAAGAAACAAGTGCCCTTATTATCGGAGGAATTACTGTGTTACAGAAACCACCACACGATTAATCGGCGGTTCAGAATGCAGTGAAAAGCTAGAGGTGTCATTAAAAAAGACACAAGACGGCCAAATTTTGCAAGACAAAAAAATATGAAGATTTTTGAACAAGTTTTCGCTAATTTAATATCTGTACGGACTCGAATGTCCAAACACAATTCATAAAAAAAATATATATATATATTTTTTTTTTATGATCAAAATGCTTTTTATTATGTTTGAAAAGCGCGCTATCTGTAGACAACAAATCAGTTTGGATATTAAAACAAGTTTGCTAAATATTGAGATTTTATTTTACAAAACAGGTTGGCTTTTTGCATTGGTTCATTGTATTCAGTTGTCATCAGTTACCTGAGTTTCATTCATTTTTGGCAAAGCAATAAACGTTGCGATGACATTTGTTACTTCTTTCATAAGCAGATTTTTACTGTTCGAGTTTACACATTATACAAGACTCCATGAAACAAAAACAATAAATTAACGTGTCTGGCATAAGCTATAAAACTATTTTTCAATGTGAAACGGAAAAAAAAAACACATGAATTTTAATCAACACAATCATGTTTAGATCCTTCTGCACAAATTATTCAGCACACAACGAAAACGACTATTTCTGTACATTAGAGCTGTCAACACTTCCCATCTAACCGTGATGATAGACGCGTTTATCTAAAAACACTCGGCTTTACAAATTGGGTTCAAATTCGAGGGAAGTGTTTCTATTTTATAGTGCAGCCTCTCATCATAATTTAAAGGACATTTATTTTAAATAAAACATACAAACAGATTTAAAAAAAAGCTGTCAACACTTCCCATCTAACCGTGATGATAGACGCGTTTATCTAAAAACACTCGGCTTTACAAATTGGGTTCAAATTCGAGGGAAGTGTTTCTATTTTATAGTGCAGCCTCTCATCATAATTTAAAGGACATTTATTTTAAATAAAACATACAAACAGATTTAAAAAAAAAAGCAAAATTCTAAATAAGTTATATTTAAATAAACACAAAACGCCATACATACAAAATAACTTTGTTTAAAGATTTCTTTGTTCCCTTTAAAATGGGGAAACTCATACTTGCTCACGGTGTGATTTCTCCCAGCTTTTACGCATTCACCGCGCCGCGGCGAAGCGACTGTATGAGCCCGACGCCGAGCTTTTGGAAATGTGTGATGTTCATGTCGCTCTCGCAGCCCGTAAACCAGCACTGTGTTGTGGATGGACAAACCGGTAATTCCAATTTTCTTACGGAAAATTACAAATGTGCAGAAACTGAAATACACTTCTGACTAGGTACAGTTTCAGGGTTTTTTTGGGGGGTTTTTTACACAACAAAAAAAGTCACTGAAAGGGGGAGAGCAGCTTTGATTTGACCCACTTTCCCGGCATTCCCTTCGATTCAAAAAGAGACTTGTTTCCTCTCTGGTGCAGACGACCCTCGCTCAGTCCACGCTGGCCAGTGTGTCAGCAGGTGTCTTTTTGAGTGTGTCTCCGGATCACATCTGGTCTGTGCTGCGGAGGGCCGCAGAGTGACCGGCCTTGTGTCGGGTCCCCTGAACTGGGCCACTGGCGGAAAGAGGGGCGGGGTTGTTTCAGCAGTCCTGGTTCACATGAGTTGCGGCTGCTGCATAGTGTCCTGGTGTGCTGTGGGATACCATGAGGTGTAACTGGGAATATACGAGGTCGGTGTGGATGTTTTGACGCTGGCTGTTGAGTTCCAGACGGGCGCCACGGATGGAGACCCGGTGGACAGCGCGTTTGCCAAAGCGTTCGCGTCTATTGTTCCACCGCCTTGCTTAATCAGTTTCTTAAACTTGGAGCGTTTATTCTGAAACCAGATCTTCACCTAGAAATAAAGGCAAGGCAAGTCAGAGAGAGCGACAACATCTCGAATCGTTTCTAATTCTCTTTAAATACAGGAACGTCATCGCGAACTTTTACGTTTCCAAATACTTCCCCCAAACAGATGCAACCCTTGATTGCGGGCCCGTGTTGTATAGAGATTTCAAAAAGAACACGCTAAGATGATATAAATAAAACATTTAAGAATGAATCGCTGCGTAAATATGGCAGGTTTGTCGACTCGTTTATAAAATCGAATTCCTTTACGGACAACGCGTAAAAGCCGAGCACATGCCTGTGTCTGCGTGAGCCCCAGGGACGCGGCGAGCTCGGCTCTCTCCGGCAGAGCCAGATACTGAGTTTGCTGGAACCTCCTGTTCAGAGCCTGCAGCTGGAGGCTGGAGTAGATGGTCCGGGGTTTGCGGATCTTTTTGCCTTTCCCGTTGAAACGAACCTCTCCTCCTTCCACCACGGTGTTTTTCTCTGACTCCGGCGCTGGGAGGGAGAAAGAAAAGAAGCTGTCTCACAGACTGTTCATGCAGCGCGGCTCACATCACTGTGCACAAGTTTTACAGGCGGCACTTTAGGTATAATTAGCCTTAATTGCATACATTGTTTATAGCATTACGCAATAAATAATTACCAAGCCTAATAACAGCACATCTGGGCTACTCCAGTCCAACATTCTCGCAGCGTGCCGACAAACGCAGATTTAAAAAAAAAAGCAAAATTCTAAATAAGTTATATTTAAATAAACACAAAACGCCATACATACAAAATAACTTTGTTTAAAGATTTCTTTGTTCCCTTTAAAATGGGGAAACTCATACTTGCTCACGGTGTGATTTCTCCCAGCTTTTACGCATTCACCGCGCCGCGGCGAAGCGACTGTATGAGCCCGACGCCGAGCTTTTGGAAATGTGTGATGTTCATGTCGCTCTCGCAGCCCGTAAACCAGCACTGTGTTGTGGATGGACAAACCGGTAATTCCAATTTTCTTACGGAAAATTACAAATGTGCAGAAACTGAAATACACTTCTGACTAGGTACAGTTTCAGGGTTTTTTTGGGGGGTTTTTTACACAACAAAAAAAGTCACTGAAAGGGGGAGAGCAGCTTTGATTTGACCCACTTTCCCGGCATTCCCTTCGATTCAAAAAGAGACTTGTTTCCTCTCTGGTGCAGACGACCCTCGCTCAGTCCACGCTGGCCAGTGTGTCAGCAGGTGTCTTTTTGAGTGTGTCTCCGGATCACATCTGGTCTGTGCTGCGGAGGGCCGCAGAGTGACCGGCCTTGTGTCGGGTCCCCTGAACTGGGCCACTGGCGGAAAGAGGGGCGGGGTTGTTTCAGCAGTCCTGGTTCACATGAGTTGCGGCTGCTGCATAGTGTCCTGGTGTGCTGTGGGATACCATGAGGTGTAACTGGGAATATACGAGGTCGGTGTGGATGTTTTGACGCTGGCTGTTGAGTTCCAGACGGGCGCCACGGATGGAGACCCGGTGGACAGCGCGTTTGCCAAAGCGTTCGCGTCTATTGTTCCACCGCCTTGCTTAATCAGTTTCTTAAACTTGGAGCGTTTATTCTGAAACCAGATCTTCACCTAGAAATAAAGGCAAGGCAAGTCAGAGAGAGCGACAACATCTCGAATCGTTTCTAATTCTCTTTAAATACAGGAACGTCATCGCGAACTTTTACGTTTCCAAATACTTCCCCCAAACAGATGCAACCCTTGATTGCGGGCCCGTGTTGTATAGAGATTTCAAAAAGAACACGCTAAGATGATATAAATAAAACATTTAAGAATGAATCGCTGCGTAAATATGGCAGGTTTGTCGACTCGTTTATAAAATCGAATTCCTTTACGGACAACGCGTAAAAGCCGAGCACATGCCTGTGTCTGCGTGAGCCCCAGGGACGCGGCGAGCTCGGCTCTCTCCGGCAGAGCCAGATACTGAGTTTGCTGGAACCTCCTGTTCAGAGCCTGCAGCTGGAGGCTGGAGTAGATGGTCCGGGGTTTGCGGATCTTTTTGCCTTTCCCGTTGAAACGAACCTCTCCTCCTTCCACCACGGTGTTTTTCTCTGACTCCGGCGCTGGGAGGGAGAAAGAAAAGAAGCTGTCTCACAGACTGTTCATGCAGCGCGGCTCACATCACTGTGCACAAGTTTTACAGGCGGCACTTTAGGTATAATTAGCCTTAATTGCATACATTGTTTATAGCATTACGCAATAAATAATTACCAAGCCTAATAACAGCACATCTGGGCTACTCCAGCCCAACATTCTCGCAGCGTGCCGACAAACGCAACGACCAGCGAAGACCAAAGACATGCACGCAGCATTTCTTACCTGGGTCCTCCAGTCTGGTCTGCGCCAAAGCCGAGTTGTTTGGGTAAGTCTGCACGGTGCTGAGGTACGGACTGGAGGAATGGCTACCGACCGAGTTGACGTATGGATAAGGCAGAGATCTGGGGAAGGACGGAGCCGGGCTGTATGCGCTGTCGTGCTGCGGGTGTCCGGAGGAGTGTAAACAGTGCATTGAATAATGTCCGTGGCTCATGGATGAAGGCGACATTTGCTGACTCGGTGGCCCAAATTCCATGAACACGTTCTTTCCTGAGACTGGGCTGTTTAGACTCTCTGGTATTGTAGACATGGTCATGTCTCTCGCTCTCTCTCTCCCTGCTTTTTTGTTTTCTTCTATGATCCGAGTGAAGGATGGATCCCAATTTAAGCTCCACTGATTTTTTCACTTTCCATTCATAAGAAAATGTAGTTTGTCTCTGTGAAAAGTCTAGGTACGATGCTGTGGATCCACGCAAACTCGCTCAAAGGTTTGAATCAGGGGATCATGAATATTTATCCAAGGTGCTCTCTGATTGGTCCACTCCCTCCAAGAGCGACGCGGATTGGTAATCCGAGGGTCGGGTCCGACGGACCTGATAAACTCAAGAAATAAGACCAACCTGTGACTCTATTGTGCAATGCTAATGTAGAAGTTTAGGGAATGGACCGAGACACATAGGCCGTAGGCTATGCGGAGGGCTCAAACACCTTCCTGCCGAACCACAAATCTGACCACACACAATGCAAAATATCATCATCATATTTTGAGATTCGGTTTTGAAATTTGGTTTTGTTATTTAACACAGAAATAATACTGGGCATTAAAATGAATCAACAGAACTGAACAAACATGTTCTTTCAGTAACAGTTTGGTTTCACATGATCATGCCATGGCCTTATTATTATTATATTGATTTATTGAACAATTTACAAATAAATAAGTCACAACAACAAACACAATTCTATGACATAAAAAAGAAAAAAGGTCGATTTGATGATCAAGTTTAGCATGCTCCTGAATTTTCTGCTGGTCACGGCTTCTTGAACACAGCATTTAACACCGAACAAATATGATTAAGTACATGTATAAATGTCTCCAAGCAAAGATGAATTACTTTGATGATTCATTTGGTTAAAATGCTAGTCTCAAGTGCTCGAAGACACAGCTGAAACCAGCTAAATTAGCATAACACTGTTGTTTAATTTTCATACGCATAATTAGCTGTGTATTTAACACTTGCAGTGTTGTGCAGACCCACATTACTCGCGCGCGCGTGGGTTGAATTATTGCGCGTGGGGATCAGAGAAACAGGTCGGTGTTGATAACAGCTCCTGTTATTTGGTGAATTCCTTTCAGTTCTGGATTTGGTTGACGTTGCAGTGTTTTTGGTTGATATTGTACCGTTATTGTAGATTTTAGTTTTTAGATATGAACCTTAAGTGCGATTAATCCACATGTGGCAGGCCCAATGATGCAGGAAACGGTAAATAAATAAAATTAAATAAAAAAAACATGAAAACAAATAAACAACTAACACATCTACACCTAGGTAAAATATTGATTCCACGTTTACCTGCATTTATAAGTTTGCACTGCATTCTTCCACGTCTACTAATATCACAACAATAAAACACAATTTCACTTTAGATCGAATAAACTCAAAAGTACATTTATCTACTTACTGAACCACTGAAAATCTTTAAAATAGCTTTTTTCCCCAAAGAAAAAAAATCGTGGTTGCGTAGCCTAATTAAAACTGTATATCCGACAAAAACACCAAAGTTAAAAATCATCTAATCGTTTTGATATTAATTATTTGGCTAATGAATTCAAATACATTTTACCACTACATTTGGAAATTGTGGAGCAGAGTTATCTGCCTGCCATTCAACTGAACATGGGCCTTATTCTTTGCTTCCCGATTTCATTATTTAAATAATGTTGCTTATTTATAATCTGTCAAACCTTTTTAAAGAACAATCATCATTTCGGTACGGTTTGGATAAATGTGATAACTGTGACATTAAAATATTGGTGTACAATTATAAACGGCGACGCATAAAAAGACTGAAACAGCTGTAACCGATTGTAACATTTCTCCCATGTGTAGCTTTTCCAGAAGCATGTTTCATGACAGAGCAAAACGACACAGCAATTCAATCAAACGTTTTGGTTAGATATTCGAGAGTAATGCGAGCTGATGTTCTATCCGTTTTAAAGCTAACAAAAATTGCAATAGAAACGTGAAGAGAAAAATAAAGCGCTCATTTTCACACGAAGCAGAAGAGAATGAGATCGGTACCGTTTGTGTGCGACTCCCAGTTGAACACGGATCACACCTCCACATCCTCCTCTCGTTTCCATCTCTCTTTCTCAGTCTCTGCGGTCTTCTTTTCCCCCAGTCTTCCTCGAAATGCTCATAATCTCCACATGTGTTCACTCATAGTAAAATACAGTGAAATCAGAAAAACCTGGAATAAGAAAAACAAAGAAAAATGTCACTGGCACCAACACGATGCGCGGATGATATGGACTGAGAACCACGTCTGACAAATACCTGTTAGATATCCACCATCCTAAAAACTGTCCAATCTAAAGCGATTTGTATTTCAAATGACATTCGCAATCTACCTCGGGGATCCTTCATCAGTAGCGAAAATAGTGAGAGTATTACAGCCGATAATTATATCATTCAGAACGCACTGAACAAGTTCCACGTGTTTGTTGCCTTCATCTAAATTTATAAGATGCACATAAAGTGTTATAAATAAGGACAGCAAATTTCACGTAGAACAAACAAAACTATAGCTTCAATATTTTTGATAACTAGGCTACACATATTCCCAAACGTGAACAATTGGATTTGCTCTCATATTATCAATCGTTCGTAATAACGCAAACACATTATTATTAGTATTATTATTAATGGATATAATGTGTAGCATCTTAGTATAAGCAACAATAATACATTCATGAATTAGATCTCCAGATCTAAAGGAAAGACATCAGAATCGACGTGGGAAATCGGCAAAATGGTATATTAATAAAACGCTAAAAAGGAAGGTCCTCTTCCAAATGACTTGATAGTTAACTAAAGATGTATGTTTTGTATGCTGAACTGCTTTTCTCCCTTTGCACTAAGCTCCTGTTTTATTATAGAATTAAAAAATATATATATATATCTGTTTAGCACCAAAAGGTTCTGTTATCCGTACAACAAATCTGGAACTATTTAGAACCATTTTCAAGAGTGGTTTTAATTAAAGGAGAACCGAAAAACGCTGGTCTCTATTACATGAGATATTGATATCGCAGAACAGTATCTTACTCTCCATGTGGTCAGTCTCTTAATAATTATACTGCCCACCGTGTCAGGATGAAACCACAGCAGTTTTCTGTTTAGACGCAACTCAAATAAAGCAGCATGTGAGATGATGAGTTAGAGCACTTTCCAGAGAAGAGGATCATCAAGAATGAGAGTCAAACACCTGCTATGTTGCCCTGATTTAGTGCACCACACCAGTTCAGGCCCACTCAGTGTGTGTGTGTGTGTGTGTGTGTGCTTTCACAAGACGCAGAAGAGAAGGAGACCGGTACCGTTTGTGTGCGACACCATCTCTCTTTTCCCCAGTCTTCCTCGAAATGGTCATGATCTCCACATGTGTTCACGCACATCCCGTCATAATAAAATACAGTGAAGTCAGAAAAACCTCGGACAAGAAAAACTCCAGAATATTGCACAAAAATGTCACTGGCACCAACACGATGCGCACATGATATGGACTGACGACCACATTTGACAAATACCTGTTAGATGTCCACCTTCCTCCAAATAGTCCAATTTAAAGCCATCTGTATTTCAAATGACATTCGCAATCAACCTCGGGGATCCTCATCAATAGCGACAATAATGAGAGTATCACAGCCGATAATTATCACCATTCAGAACCAACTGAACACGTGTTTATTGTCTTCGATTATTCTGAATTTAGGAGATACGCATATATAAAGTGTTATACGGAATAAGGACAGCAAATTTCATGTAACAAGACTAGCTTCAAATTCGATAATTACACGTGTCAAATTATTCATTTAGCAAATGCTCTCATTTGATCAATGATTTATAATAATGCAATGACATTCTTATTATTATTGAATATGATTTGTAACATTTTAGCATAGCAACGATAATACATTTATTAGTTAGATCTCCAGATCTAAAGTAAAGACAGAATCTGTCTTTAATGGTATTTTAATAAAACAAATTATTTAACGATATTAATAGAAGGTAACTTTAGAATCATGTTTCACTAATCTGAATTGCTTTTTTTTCCTGCACTAGGCTTCTATTTTATTGTAGAATCTTTCAACAAATCTATTGATTTGTTTCTATTTTGCTAGTCATACAACTTAAAAACCAAATCGGATATATTTAGAGCCATTTTCAAGAGTGGTTTTTAATTTTAAAGGACGACAGAAAAGCGTTGGTCTCTCTTAAATGAAATATTGACATCACAGTACAGTATGTTACTATCCATGTGGTCAGTCCTATAATAATTACACAGCTCAGTTCAACTGCCCACCGTGTCAGGATGAAACCACAGCAGTTTTCTGTTTAGACGCAACTCAAATAAAGCAGCATGTGAGATGATGAGTTAGAGCACTTTCCAGAGAAGAGGATCATCAAGAATGAGAGTCAAACACCTGCTATGTTGCCCTGATTTAGTGCACCACACCAGTTCAGGCCCACTCAGTGTGTGTGTGTGTGTGTGTGTGTGCGCTTCAGATACAGACATGAGCTGACAAAATGCTTCAAATAGAGACAATTGGGTTTATGGTCTCATCTGTCCTTTCAGCAGGGTCTGATTCTGAACTGTAAAGGGACTTCCGAATTTGCGCCTGGAATAAATTTCAGGCAGAGTTCCTGATTAGTTTCTGTTTTTGGTGGCACAGGATTCTTTTTTAATTGTTTCAATATGAATCTCTCCTACCAGCTCTCTGGTTAGTGTGACCCATGAGATGTCCTGTTGATAAAGTGTTCCTGAGAACCAAACCCCAAGTCCGGACAGATGTCTAATTACTTAAAAAAAAAAAAGAAAAAAAAAATTGTCCACAGATTTTAAGACAACATCACAATGGAACTGAGAATAAATTACAAGCAAATACATTTTCATGGATGTAGTGTAATAAGACAGTTAAAAATGTATTTTTAAAAATAATAATAACAATTAATTATGCATAATTACATGCAACTAACCCTAAGCCAAACCCTAATCATAACCCTATCATATAGTAAGTACATGTAGTTTATTAATATTACTCAGTACTTATATGTACTATAAAAAGGACACCTTAAAAAAAGTGTAACCAAAATGTATACTACTGAATATGTACTGGATATTCATATATTGTCAGGTGAGCACAGTGCTTCTGTGTTAGTATCTGTTGATGACACTCATCTGCTTTATGTTCTGGTTTCCAGCGATCTAAACAGGGTCAAGAACATTTTTAGTCAATTGTTGATGACTAGATCGGCTGAATCAAACGTGAACCATTCATTTACATCAGCTTCCAAACTGGACAAAGTAAACTTGCCATTTGGTGTGCTTTGCAGTAGATAAGTTATGACAAAAATAAGTTGTAGTGCATTACATAAGCTCTAATTCAGTCTACACTTCATGTGTTTGCCTCATGTGAAAGGGCATCCTACTGACAGATCCTACTTTATGATGGAGGGGTATTTCAAATTAAAGAGACAGAGCACTTATGAAACGGAATATGATCCCATTATCATATTAGCTGAACACACACACATTCACACTGAAAATGACATTGTAAAAAAGCCCTAGACTCCATTTAGTTTTCCTCCAACACATACTTGGACTGAACAAATCAGATTTAAGTGGAGCTGTTTAAAATGTTATTAAGCCAGCATTAACACTGACATCTCAACCGAATATGTCGGTGCTCTGTGTTTGGGAATGTATATTGGTCCAGTATTTACCCAGGGACTTACAATTACAGCTTATTTACAAAGCGACACACACCCGCTCATATGAATTCACCCCTGTGCTTTCCTAGCAGCAGCAAGGACACACAGTGCCAGATTCGATCAGACATAATGATCCAATTTCAGAGTATCTGATCAATCCTGATGATAAAACAGCTGTGGGTTTTCTGGGTTTCTCTTGGAGGGTTTTAAGCAGGTAGCACCTTCAATTTGCTGCTCCATTGAATTCCAATGGACAGAGACACTGTGAGAGTATTTGTTGCGACTGAGAGCAACATGTGTGTGAGAGAGAGGACACTCTGAGGTGTAACCACAGATTACTGTGTCAATCAGTATGAACGGTTTAGTGTGGTTAAAATAATGCACTTGCTGGCTTTGTAACGTTTTGTTTCCATTAGAACATCAAAGACTGAGAACAATGATTTTTTTGTTGTTGACATAATTAAACAATTTGATCACTAATTTTTTTCTAAAGTGTGACAATGAAATATTTTGCAAATAATAAATGCACAACTCTTCTTATATTCCCAAAATTTCAGTTGTTTGGATATGCACTCAGGTGTTTTTTGTATAGTGCTTTTTCTGTTTCAACCATAAAATAAAAATGTTTCCCTTTTTTTTTTTTTTGTAATGCATAATCTTTAGCATTTTATGCCTTTAACCAATCTCTAAAAATAACAGCTAATGAACCCTTGAACGTGCAGATACAACTCTTTGGAGATCAATTCAGAACAGAATCAGTTGAATTTTATTTTTAAATTAATTTTAAACGTGGAGAATGTTAAACATTTCAGATATTTCATTTAAAACAATGTAATTTATGTTTGCATACTATATGTACTGAGATCACTGATTCATTTCAGTTATTCGTACTCTTTTACTTACACTTGATTTGCTGATTTATTGATTTATTTTTTCAGCTTCAGCTGACGGGTCTCATCACTTCTTGTTTTGCTTTGGGAGAACATTCACACAAAAATGTCTGCAGAGCTAGAGGCCAGTGGTTCACACAGAAGTGCACACATAATCACATAATATGTTTTCTCCAGTCATGAGTTCTGCAGCATTTTCCTGTAATGTGTTCATTTGTTGACAGTGTAATATTACATTATCATAACACTGTATTATAGAAAGGTATGCATTCCTTTGAATCATTTTTATGTCATGAAGGTAAACTTGCCATTTGGTGTGCTTTGCAGTAGATAAGTTATGACCAAAATAAGTTGTAGTGCACTACATAAGCTCTAATTCAGTCTACACTTCATGTGTTTGCCTCATGTGAAAGGGCATCCTACTGACAGATCCTACTTTATGATGGAGGGGTATTTCAAATTAAAGAGACAGAGCACTTATGAAACGTAATATGATCCCATTATCATATTAGCTGAACACACACACACATTCACACTGAAAATGACATTGTAAAAAAGCCCTAGACTCCATTTAGTTTTCCTCCAACACATACTTGGACTGAACAAATCAGATTTAAGTGGAGCTGTTTAAAATGTTATTAAGCCAGCATTAACACTGACATCTCAACCGAATATGTCGGTGCTCTGTGTTTGGGAATGTATATTGGTCCAGTATTTACCCAGGGACTTACAATTACAGCTTATTTACAAAGCGACACACACCCGCTCATATGAATTCACCCCTGTGCTTTCCTAGCAGCAGCAAGGACACACAGTGCCAGATTCGATCAGACGTAATGATCCAATTTCAGAGTATCTGATCAATCCTGATGATAAAACAGCTGTGGGTTTTCTGGGTTTCTCTTGGAGGGTTTTAAGCAGGTAGCACCTTCAATTTGCTGCTCCATTGAATTCCAATGGACAGAGACACTGTGAGAGTATTTGTTGCGACTGAGAGCAACATGTGTGTGAGAGAGAGGACACTCTGAGGTGTAACCACAGATTACTGTGTCAATCAGTATGAACGGTTTAGTGTGATGTTAAAATAATGCACTTGCTGGCTTTGTAACGTTTTGTTTCCATTAGAACATCAAAGACTGAGAACAATGATTTTTTTGTTGTTGACATAATTAAACAATTTGATCACTAATTTTTTTCTAAAGTGTGACAATGAAATATTTTGCAAATAATAAATGCACAACTCTTCTTATATTCCCAAAATTTCAGTTGTTTGGATATGCACTCAGGTGTTTTTTGTATAGTGCTTTTTCTGTTTCAACCATAAAATAAAAATGTTTCCCTTTTTTTTTTTTTTGTAATGCATAATCTTTAGCATTTTATGCCTTTAACCAATCTCTAAAAATAACAGCTAATGAACCCTTGAACGTGCAGATACAACTCTTTGGAGATCAATTCAGAACAGAATCAGTTGAATTTTATTTTTAAATTAATTTTAAACGTGGAGAATGTTAAACATTTCAGATATTTCATTTAAAACAATGTAATTTATGTTTGCATACTATATGTACTGAGATCACTGATTCATTTCAGTTATTCGTACTCTTTTACTTACACTTGATTTGCTGATTTATTGATTTATTTTTTCAGCTTCAGCTGACGGGTCTCATCACTTCTTGTTTTGCTTTGGGAGAACATTCACACAAAAATGTCTGCAGAGCTAGAGGCCAGTGGTTCACACAGAAGTGCACACATAATCACATAATATGTTTTCTCCAGTCATGAGTTCTGCAGCATTTTCCTGTAATGTGTTCATTTGTTGACAGTGTAATATTACATTATCATAACACTGTATTATAGAAAGGTATGCATTCCTTTGAATCATTTTTATGTCATGTTTACTGAAACATATAAATAAATAGCTGTGTTCTACCCATCATTACGGTTTTCTGAGCAGGCTTCATTTGGGAAAAGATCACCCGGCCTTTAAAAGACCATTCATTCCCTAAAATATGAAATGTTGCAGCAAATGACAGGTGCGCGTGTCACACTATTACCAAAACACACGGCTGTGATTCAGCAGCGGTTCTGTGGGCGATTGGACGGGATCAGCTCGGAATCTTCTGCTACCTGCTAATCTACACCCATCACTCACCTGGGCCGCAGGTGAGGGTAAGCGGAGACCGCACAGCGCGCACGGGAGAGACGAGCCAACAGCCTCCATCATTACGACAGCAGCAGGGGTCAGAACAGCCTGCCCAGCATCCCCCCACCTGCCCCAAAATTGCCCTCCAAAAATGACCAATTACCTGAGTTAGGTGCTACTGGGAGAAATAGAAAAATCAGCCCCAATATATGGTTACTTAATGCATCGACAAGGAGGAAAAGAAATGACTGTGGAATTGTCACTTGAGGTATTTTTGCTTGTTGTGTCTCCAGGCTCGAGACAGGCAGTCATCACATCTTCAAAGTATGCAGCAAATTAAAATCAATAAAAGTCACGGCCTGGCAAAACAGAACCATTTGGACCCGCCGAGGCCAGCGGATGATTTCAAACAGCTGCATCTGCACCCACTGCCTGTGTAGCATTGCTTTATTTAGGTTGCTCCCTTGCGCATATTGAAACAAGGTTTGATTACACCGTCGCAAATGCACTTCCCATTGACCAATTAATGGCCCCACAAAGACTGGCAACATGCAAATTCTGTAATGAAATAATGAGGCGCTGCTGAAGGGGTTCTCCATCTCCTTTGGGGTTTTGTTCGGAGTTAAGCCTCAAACAAAGACGGGGGAGAGGTCAGTACTCCAGCACACCTGAACACGTTCCCCTCTCCCCTTGATCTCCCAAGGCAGCACGCCATTAGTCTTAATAATGGGAAATTGTCATGTTGATACAAGTCTCTCTCTCTTTGAGAACAAGTTGTAGGTGGAAGCTTCATTTATTTCAAAGTTCTTTGTGCCGAAAGGCCAGGGACGGTGCTTTTGTGGTGGGGAAGAGGAAAAAGGTGCTGGATGCTCTTTCCATAGTCAAGATAATTATCCCCACTGTGACCTTAATGATCCGCCCTTCTCCCCCAGCGACTTCTACAGCGCTCCTCATCCCCTCGATGCCCGCCTCCCCCCTCCGTGCCCTGTGTCAGGGAATATGAAAACCCCTATAATGAAACCATTTTGGCTGATGGAAAAAGGGCTCCTCGAGCTGCACTTGCCACAAAGACGGCTCAATTATGTGAGTAATTGTGATAATTTTCCATCCATTCATGGCTCTTTCTGAAAGGCAAGGGAAGAGAGGAGAAAACAGAGAGACACTGAAAGGGAAATTACACAGACAATGTCGGGTGTGAAAATTGTTACACAAAAATGACTGTAAGAAAAGTGTAAGTCTATAAATAAATATGTTAATGCACAAACAAAAGGAGCTCGCTCGGATAGATGACCGCTATGGGGGAATAATGCCGAGATGAAAGTACGTGTGCAGCTGTCTGAAAATTAAAGCTCTTTCGACTTCCTATTGACAAAGCTGAGCCCCTAAAAAAGCTCCCCAGTGGTTAGAGATCATTTGGAGCCCTGTGACAGGAAAAAGGATAATTACCTCTCTGAGAGAGGCAGGCGGACTGACGCGCCCTTCAGACGCACCGCTGAATGCAGGAGCTTGATAGAAGGCAGGGAGAATAATTTTGTGCTTTGCTGTTTCTTTTCTTCCACGGTACATGTTTTGTTGGGTGGAAGACAAGGCGGCGAGCGGCGCTGAGTGCATTAAACCCTGGGTGTTCGCAAATATAAGGTTCCTCCATCCATCATCTCGTACCTAGAGAAGAACTCTGAAATGCATTAAAATGTCTCCTCCATTCTGCCGGCAGACAGCAGAGGCACCGAGATACTGCATTAGGCCTCTGTTTCCCAGCGGGAGACAGATTAAACATTTCCTCACAATGCTAAAGGACTCTTCTCGAAGAAAGAGCTCAGTAATTTCTCTCCCTCGCTCTCACTCTCTATGAAGAAAATTCATTCTGCGTCATTTCACAAATGATACATGTAAATGCCGAGTAATTCATATTCATAACCTGCGATCATAGTTCTGCAATGAAACTTGCTTTTTACGGGGGGCAAAGTGGAAAGGGAGAAGGCGAAAGTATTCAAATATTTACTCTTCTAAAGCGGAAATGTACACAGACTGAGACTAAGATCTGTTGAAAAAAACAGCATATACTGGTTAGGTATGTTTTGACGCTGGGATGCTGGTTTATGCTGGTCCTTTTGCTGGTTTATGCTGGTCATGTGCTGGCAAAGGACCAGCGTAAGCTTAAAAAAGGACCAGCAAAGGACCAGCTTAAGCCAGCAAAGGACCAGTTTCAACAAGCAAAGGACCAGCATAAACCAGCAAAGGACCAGCTTAAACCAGCAAAGGACCAGCATAAACCAGCAAAGTACCAGTTTAAACCAGAAAAGGACCAGTTTAAACCAGCAAAGGACCAGCATAAACAAGCAAAGGACCAGCTTAAACCAG
>NW_015505279.1:1034217-1034461 GCF_001515645.1 Sinocyclocheilus grahami | reverse complement strand
CGCTTAAACCAGCTTAAACCAGCAAAGGACCAGCTTAAACCACCAAAGGACCAGCTTAAACCAGGACCAGTTTAAACCAGCAAAGGACCAGCATAAACAAGCAAAGGGCCAGCTTAAACCAGCTTAAACCAGCAAAGGACCACCTTAAACCACCAAAGGACCAGCTTAAACCAGGACCAGTTTAAACCAGCAAAGGACCAGCGTAAACCAGCAAAGGACCAGCTTAAACCAGCAAAGGACCAGC
>NW_015505279.1:1025809-1032565 GCF_001515645.1 Sinocyclocheilus grahami | reverse complement strand
TAAACCAGCAAAGGACCAGCTTAAACCAGCAAAGGACCAGCTTAAACCAGCAAAGGACCAGCTTAAACCAGCAAAGGACCAGCTTAAACCAGCAAAGGACCAGCTTAAACCAGCAAAGGACCAGCTTAAACCAGCAAAGGACCAGCTTAAACCAGCAAAGGACCAGCTTAAACCAGCAAAGGACCAGTTTAAACCAGCAAAGGACCAGCTTAAACCAGCAAAGGACCAGTTTAAACCAGCAAAGGACCAGTTTAAACCAGCAAAGGACCAGCATAAACCAGCAAAGGACCAGCATAAACCAGCAAAGGACCAGCTTAAACCAGCAAAGGACCAGTTTAAACCAGCAAAAGACCATCTTAAACCAGCAAAGGACCAGTTTAAACCAGCAAATGACCAGCATAAACCAACCAGCAAAGGACCAGCTTAAACCAGCAAAGGACCAGTTTAAACCAGCAAAAGACCATCTTAAACCAGCAAAGGACCAGTTTAAACCAGCAAATGACCAGCATAAACCAGCAAAGGACCAGTTTAAACCAGCAAATGACCAGCTTAAACCAGCAAATGACCAGCTTAAACCAGCATCCCAGCGTCAAAACATACCTAACCGTCATATGCTGGTTTTTTCAACAGAACCCTCATGATTCAACAAATGAAGCAGTTAGGGACCGTCATATGTCACTGGAACTCAAGATTTCCATCTCTGGACGCCACCTGGATGGCTTCCACGCAAATCACACAATGGCATCCTCAGGTATTTTCTTACGTCTGCCGTTCCTTCTTTCTCTCTCTTCATTCCTAAACTGCTCCCACATGTATGCGTTTTGACCCGCTGTGTGGGGGTCCACAGACATCTGGAGAAATCTAGGCCACTGGGAGCTGAACCATTCAGATCGGAATCAGTCGATGGAGGTTAACATGTTTTTAATTTTGTTCCCTTCTCTCCTGGACACACGTATATCCTCATCTGTCCCTCAGTGAAACACGTTCTTACTATGATTATCGGAAGCAGTAATGGCTGACCAGTTGTCACCAAGGTAGTTGCCAGAATGGTTCCTAAGAGCCACCAGTTATCTGAAACATTTAACATCTCCATCAAAAAGAAACAAACACTGTCCTTCAGCCGCTGACACCAACAATAACAAAAACAACAATCATCATAAGTAATAACTTCATTTGCATTGCATCTGTCAGCTTAATAAAGACCTTAATAAGCATAACAAAAGTAGACACAAAACACCTGCAACTAATAAATAAACAGAGCAATAATCAAACGGTTGAATTTCATATGTGCAAAACACAGTAACCTATATTTCTGTAGCTAATGCACCGTTAATAATAAAAACATGCTGATTGTGTTTATGACACTGCCTTACAATTCACTTGAGAATGACTAAAATAATCCAAGACGGTTAATTGGGGTCAAAGAGCATTCAAGTTATAAATCAACTAAAACTAATTGATTTAGATTATATAAATCATACAGTATATTATGTACAAGGTACAAACAATGTATTTGATCGGACTGTGGATCTTACTGAATGCATTATTCTATGTTTTCACATTTACCAAACATGGGGGCCATAATATCGTTTACTGTAATGCCATACATCCTATCTTTATTACATTTAATAAGACTGAGGGCTCATAATGGACCTTCAGGGGGTCTATGAATTTCTGAAAAGCTAATTAATTAAATAATTTAAACGTAAAATTGAAACTAAGGTAACACTTTAGACTAGGGAACACATTCACTAATATATTCAATAAGAGTTTCCCTCATACTCCTACTTTGCTGGTTATTTATGGTGAGTAAAGTAGTTGTTGTAGCACTTATGTTTAGGTGTGGGGTTGAGTTAAGGGATCTATAATATGGTCGTGCAGAATACGGCATTATTAACATGTGCTTTATATGTACTAATAAACAGCCAAGATGCTATTAACACACATGCTAATAAACAACTAGTTAATAGTATTCCATAATCTAAAGTGTTACCAAAGATACTGTGGTATTAGGTAGTGCTATTAAATATTTACTACTTTAATATATATTGTATATTTTGCTTTTGCCAGGAAGGTTAAAAATGTGCTTTATGAGGTATCGGTAAAATTGCTTGGTTTTATTCAAATCAAAACTCACACTAGTGAAAATCATTTTAATAGACAAAGTATCATATTAAAACAAAATGATGCTGTATTCTTTGAAATGGATACCATGTTAGTGCCAATAAAACCGTAGCAGGCCTACCTTGTCAAACAAAAAGCATTGGTAATAGTATGTTTTATGAAGCAAATCTCATGAGAGCTGATACTACTTTTTAGGCAGCAAGGTTGGTAAATACAGTTAAAACAAGCGTGCAAAAATGTAAATGTTGAAGAACAAACCAATAGGTGGGTTTTAGTTCATCTGTGTTTTGAAGATCACAGTGTTGTCTGTATGCTGGTAAAACCCTCAGACCCCTGGAGCACAAGTGAAGGGTTCGAGATCCTCTGGTCTGGATGCATGAGCGTGTGTGTGTGTGTCAGCTGCTGTTATAAATGTAGAGTCAGTGTGAGAGATGAGTCGAGCTGTCTGTGTAGAGTGATGCGGGCAGGGCGGCCCGGCTCCTGACTCCTCTCTAATGACAGAGAGGGTAATGACAGAGCCCCAAACAGCAGGAAGAGGAAGATCAATCTACAGCCTGAGATAGAGAGATGGAAGAGAGGGGAGGGACGCGGCACAAAAAACAGGGGAGCGAGATTTCTATTACATCGGCTCTCTATGTGTTAGCTTGACCGTGAGCGCATCTGCCTCTCCCGCCTCGCTGTGGCAGTCGGCCCACGCTACACATTAAAAACACAGCGGATCAATAACTATTAACACTCCTCGGCAGAGTCACGCCACTCACATGTGCCTCTCTCCCTCCATTCCTGCATCTTTCTCCATTTCTCTCTGTCCATGAGCTGGCTGATGGGAGCGCGCCTGGGGTCAGTGGGAATTGAGAAACGTAGGGAAGGAAGGACAGAATAACGAGAGGGGTGAAATGAAACAAGATGGGAGTTACTAACCAGCTGCCTGAGCAAACAACACACATTCCTCATTCTCAGTCTGCTGTTTTTCCTGGCATTACCGGTCATGCAAACAAAACAAAACATAAAACTAGGCCCATCAAAAGATATCACAAGGCTGCATGCAATGAGGGCAAAGAGTCTGAGAGCCCATTGAAAACCTGGGATTTCCTGGAAATGTTACGCTAATTTGTAATGAAAAAAAATCTATTCATTTATAAAAGAAGGTCTAATAGAAGCCCTTTCAATGCTTGTTTAAGGACCCAACTGATCACCTATCTACTGTATAAATGGACTGCAGACAAATGAATATGCAGCACTGAAAAAAATGGTAACCTAAAAATCATTAACTGATTTTATTCAAGTCAAAAATATTGTTTAATATCATTAAATGACCTAAATGCATTAATTTTATATCAACAAAGCAAATTTATTTATGGGTTGAATCAGGTAGAAATAGCAGGTTACCACTCATCCTCTCATTCACCACAGATAACATCTCCCTCCCAAAGAGGAAAACTGCAGCTACAGGGGCATACAAGAACAACATTGTGAGAGATTAAAAAGGAAGGAGTTTCTGAGAAAGAGAGCGAAAGATAAACAGACTGAAAAAATAGTGGAAAACATAAAATTGCAATTTGGGTAAATTTCTGGTTAATTGTCCTTCGGGACATGATTTGATCTACAGATATAAACATTTAACTGTATAAAAAGCCTCAGTCAGCAACAGGAAAACCAAAAACTACTTTGTTACAAGCGCATGCAGCTGATTATTTCCTGTAGGAATAATATCACACACTGAATTCTCACCTGATCAGGAATAAAATGGTCAACAGTGTGTGATCAGCAGGATGCTGATTTTTAGATTTTCCCTTGATAATCAAAGATCTGAGCTGCCCAAATGGAGGCGGTGCCATTTGTGCCATAATATATCATAACGTTCATTTTTTTAAATTTAATTTGAAAATGTTACTGCTGACCATTTAAGAAAATATATTTTGCACCAGCGCAAAATGCCATAGACATTGGGGAACATGTCCCTGTAATTTTCAAATTATGAGGCAACCAATATCTATTTTCAGTGGCTTATTCTTAATCTATTAACTCTAATCTTATTAGCATGCATATTACTAGCATATTGGCTGTTAATGAAAGCACATGTTAATGATTTATTCAGCCTGACCATATTCCAGATCCCTTAATTCTACCCAGTACCTAAACATAACTACTACAACTACTTTACTTACTATCAATAAGCAGTAACTAGGAGTTTATTGAGTGAAAATATTTAATAGTAAATATGGGTTCCCTAATCTAAAGTGTGATTTATAAATTGGAATGCTTTAATCACACATTATAGCTGGAACACGCTTTCATAACCAACACCATTTCTATATTAAAAAACAGAGACAGTTTACAATAAGGTTCCATTTGTTATCATAGGTTAACTACATTAGTTCACATGAACTAACAATGAAAATACTTCAAAATCATTTCTTAATCTTAGTTCAGAGTTAATTACTAAGCCATTATTGAAATCAAAAGTTGTATTATTCTAGTAATATTATTTAAAGTTATTTCTGTCATGACAACTCTCTGAGAGTTTAACATGGTGATATACATGGCACTGTTAATGTGTTTGGTCTCGGCGGAAAAGATCTGCTACGCTGCTGCTGCTGTGGCAAAGCAAGTACTGAAACTTACTACTGCCAATACATCCACAGACATGCTGCTGTGAGCATGTAAGAAATACTGCTGCTGCACATATAACCTATATGAAATAACCTCCATATATAACATGAAATTACCCCATAATAGATCTATACAGATGGAGCTGGGGAAGGTGGAGGGTTTCTGAAGTGCGCTGCAACTGCTAGAGCAAGCATTAGTTGAGTGTTTAAATGTCAAGCTCATTGGCTGCTGATACGAAGAAGAAGAAAAAACAGTCAGCTGCACCATGTAGATAACAATGTGATTACTAGCAAATTAAGTTAAGGACCTATCAGCCTGCGCCATCTAGAGTTTCACGACGGAACTTCGTAATGGACTTGAGCTAACATGAACTAGCAATGAACAGCTGTCATTTTATTAGCTAATGCTAACAAAGATTAATTAAAAACTATAACAAATGTATTACTCATTGTTAGTTAATTTGTTAATAATGTTAACCAATGGAATCTTATTGTAACGTGTTACCAAAAAAAACTAAAACAAAACTGTGAATGCTGAATATACATAATAGACTCAATAGGACGTAGGCTGACTCTGGAACAAGTGAGAAAGAAAGCATGCATTCATTCCAGGTGACTCAAGGAACTGTCTCCACAATTAGTGCACTGTGAATTGCTTTGGATGTGCCTAATAAGTAATAAGGTGACCAATTAACTGTGACCACAGATTAATGAAGTCATACGCTCTCACAGGCCTCTATGGACAAATTTCAGAGCAACAGTTTGTGTAAATGAATGACTGCATCCAGCTGTCAAACTTCTCCAGAGTGAACCAACACAAAGGACCATGTGACGCTTTGAACAACAATACCTTTAATCATCCCAGTAATATAAAACCACACTTTCCCATCTCAGACCAGTCATTACACCGGTCTGTGTGTAATTTGTCTCTTTCATTAGTGAGACGTGGCGTCAATGAATTTTTCAGTCTTGTACAGTCTCTATACAAGACCTCCCTATCTCATGTCAACTGAGGTCTCCTAAAGGCTCTGTATCTGTATAGCAGCCAAACACAGACTGCAGTGTGTTCCCTCAATTGCGCTCTATCTAAGCCCAAACCCAGAGGATCATAATAGTTTTGACTGCTTGAGCTCTGGGCTTTGACTGCTCTGAATGGGTGGGTAATGGGATGGATGGGGGAGGTGGGGGTCCCAGGGTCCCAGCGTGATACAGGACATGAGCTGAATACCTCAATACCTGTCAGGTGTACGGTGACATGGCAACATTGTTTGGGGAGGTTCAGATTGATTTTGGATAGCCTGGCCTGAGCAGAGGGGGCTGATGGGTATTGTGTGCTTGCTGGATCTCCGAATGGTTTCATCTGTTGTCATGCCAACCTGCATGGAGGAGAAAAGCGGAAAATCTAATGAAATGTGACACAGAGAACTGAAAGATAGGGAGAAGTCACCACAAATGACTGATGATTGCTGATAGCATTGTGTATTTGCTCTTTGCGTTGTTTTAGATCCTGATTCAATAAAGGAATTATTCAAATCACTTAATGTTGCAAACACAACCCAAAAATGTGTTCTGAATGCAATTAAAAAAGTTCAGCTCTTCATCTTGCAGCCAGGTACTGAGCACTGGGTTATGGAGGATGCTGCAGACTAACACAATCTGGCATACTTTACTGCGACTGGCACTCGACTAGACTGCACTTCTGGTTATATGCTCTTCTCCATCTTCGTCTTTCAGACAGAATTCTGTAATACCACAATGTTAATTGCTGCAGACAAAGAGCTCTGACTTCCTAACTAACAAGTGGTTGGTGCTGAACTATCGTTTGCAAAGGTGGCTCAAATGTTTAGTGAATATGAATGATAAAAGCCAAGTATAGGATTAATCAAACTGAGTTTTTGGCTTTGGCTTGTATACTTGGGGACTAAACATATTATGTACTATGAGATATATATATATATATATATATATATATATATATATATATATATATATATATATATATATATATATATATATATAT
>NW_015505279.1:994625-1025653 GCF_001515645.1 Sinocyclocheilus grahami | reverse complement strand
ATATATATATATATATAAGTATTATCCTATGATGTTCGATTAAATCTATAGTTCACCCAAAAATTAACATTGTGTCGTCATTTTCTCACACTCAAGTTGTTTCAAACCTGTATGGAAAACAATACCAGCAAATGTTTGGTTACCAACATTCTTCAAAATATCTTTTTTTTTAAAATCTATTTATGTTCAACACAAGAAAGAAACTCATACAAGTTTGGAACAACCTGAGGGTGAGTCAATGATGACAAAATGGTTATTTTTGACGAAATGTTCATTTTTGGGTGAACTGTCACTTTAACTCCTCAGTTAAAGTGCTTATGTGAGGGTGATGTGATTGAAATTTTTGCCCAGTCATTTACACATTACAAATTGTAAGTAGGCTTGCCACTACATCAAATTGTTATAAACTGAACAATATATACTATATATTGTCACAAAATGTAAACTGTTTTTACAGAGCTCTCTATATAAAGTTGGATATATTGTATATAGGCTACAACTTTATCCATATATATATATATACAATATTTTTGCACAGGGTGATTTATAGCAATGACTACTGCTTCATTGTTTATATTGTCACAAAAATGTAAAATATAATTTCGCACAGCTCTCTTTATAAGGTTGGATATAGAGTACATACAACCTTATCCTTAGCTACTTGATTGCTTGTATCATTGCAAAATGTAAACTATATTATTGCCCAGTTTTAATCTGGTAAATAAGGTATGCTGATTTTAAGATATTATAAACATTATATACATTTTCTGTAAAGCTGCTTAGAGACAATGTGATTGTCAAAAGCGTTAAACAAATAAATTGGCTTGACTATCTGAGATAGAATAAGGAATCTGGGGTAGATTAAATACATTTAATTAATAAATCAATAAATCAATTCCCAGAGAAGTTTTTAACTAATATATAAAGAGACAAATCTTGGCAGAGTAGTGTCACCATCACAACTGGAGCACGTGGAGAGTGAGGTCCATTAACCAGCCTACATACGGGCCATGCCCTTGTGTGCGGTGCGCTGTGTCCTCTCCCTCTCTCTAGATGCGAAATGTGTGCTACTGATATTGAGATGCTAATGGCTTCAGTACAATTATCTCACCATTTGAGCAAATGGACTCGGCCATGCGTGTGTGTGTGTGTGTGTGTGATCGCCTGCGCCGCCGTCTCAGAGAATGCACTCTCCTGAATGTATCGGAGTGAATGGCTTCCATGAATATGTAACTACATCAGATTCTGTCTTTGTCACAGAGGGTCATTGTGGAAGCAAAAGCTCCACAATGTGACTTTTATCTTGGTGCAGCCAAAGAACAAGGCAAGTGTCAATTTACAAAACACTGCATGATAAAAAGATGGATCCACCGTATATCTTGTGTTAACCATTCATTTTATGAATTGTGGGTATGTGCTGTGTGCATGAAAGCAGCAATCAAACATTTGGTTAAGGACAGCACTGTTGCTATTTTGGATTCCGGATTAAAATAGCTTCTACTAAGGGTAGGGATTTGAACAAAACCATTTTAAATACGGCATGTTATTTGCCCCACACCATTTGAGCTATGAACATAAAATCATATGCTGAAGGAGAGGTAGATTTTAATTTAATGTGCAATAAAAAAAAGTTGGTAACAATTTATTTTACGGTGTCCTTATTATACATATTACATGTACTTACTATAGTATAACTATATTATGCATAATTACGAGCAGCTAACCTTAAAAGGATAGTTCACCCAAAAATGAAAATTACCCATGATTTACTCACCCTCAAACCATCATAGGTGTATATGACTTTCGGTAACGCTTTAGTATAGGGTCCAATTCTCACTATTAACTAGTTGCTCATTAGCATGCCTATTATTAACATTATGGCTGTTTATTAAGCACATATTCGGCATGACCATATTCTACATCCCTAATCCTACCCAATACCTAAATTTAACAACTACCTTACTAACTATTAATAAGCAGCTAATTAGGAGTTTATTGAGGCAAAAGTCGTAGTTAATGGTTTGTTAATGGAGAGAATTGGACCTTAAAATAAAGTGTGACATGACTTTCTTCTTTCAGATGAACACAGAGTTATATTAAAAAATGTACTGGCTCTTCCAAGCTTTATAATGGCAGGGAATAGGGGTTTTTTGAAGCCCAAAAAAGTGCATTCATCCATCATAAAAAGTGCTCCATATGGCTCAGAGGGGTTAATAAAGGCCTCCTGAAGAGAATCGATGCATTTGAGTAAGAAGAATATCCATATTTAAAACTTTATAAACCTTAATCTTTAGCTTCTGCTAACTGTTGTACACACATTCATGAGCGAATGGTGTTCCGGTGGATGACGTAGGATGTAGAGTAAGCTCCTGTGAGAATATGCTAGTCTCCTCTTGGGTTTTATCGAAATCCTCAGACATTTTTCTTTACAAATCCTCATTTTGTACTTCTAATTCGTGACCAGTGTTTTGTTTCCTCTGCGCTTGTGCATTCGTCAGTTCTCACCAGAGCTTATCCTACATCATCTGCTGGCCTTTATTAACCCCCAGGAGCACTTTTTATGATGGATCAATGCACTTCTTTTGGGCTTCAAAATCTCGACCACCATTCACTGCCATTATAAAGCCAGGACATTTTTTTTATATAACTCTGATTGCATTCATCTGAAAGGAGAAAGTCATATACACCGAGAATGACTTGAGGGTGAGTAAATCATGGGTAATTTTACTTTTTGGGTGAACTATCCCTTTAATCCAAACCCTAACCCTATGGTCAGTACTCATTGTTCATTAATATTACAGTACATATAGTACTTGGGAAGCAATGACACAGATAAAGTGCAATCAAAACTTTTTTTCAAAGAGATCAGACTACAGTCTGGCTGACAATAATGCAGGCAAATAATATAGTAGATATAAAGGTGAAGTTATCATTTCTACAAAGGAATTCTGCAAATCAGTTAATGTTGCAAACACGACTCAAAAATGTGTTCTGAATGCAATTTACAAAGCTTAGTTATCTTTCAGTCGGTCACTACGAGTCACGTCGTGACCGACAAATTGTGATCTCACTTCGAGAGACCAATCTACTTCGAGTGTAAACTAAATGAGCCAATGGACATTTTCATGTGATGATTGAATCCAGCTGCCGCTGATCACAGTGTTAGCATAAAAAGGCAGCAGGTGCAACGCCTACCAGCTTTTCGCTTCGGAGCTGAGCGATAACACGGGTGCGTCTTTGCAAAGACGACGGATCGTCTTTTTAAAGATGCCGTTTCACCCATGCGTTTCTGGATGCGGTCGTTACATGGCCATTACCGGTAATGGTCACGATCGCTGCCTCACGTGTCTGGGCATTAAACATGCTGAGGTGGCTTTCGTGGATGAATCATGTTCCCATTGCGGGCAGATGACCATCTCGGAACTGCGGACCAGGCACCGTTACCTCCAGGGGAGCGGAGCTCCGTTGCCTCTGCCGTGATCTAGTGTTGGTCCTGGCGGCAGCCAGGCAAGGAATACTTCGGGCAGTAGCACGGGCGGTCTGAGGGTTACAGTGGTAAACCCCTCAGGGAATCAACCCTCAGGGTACCATCACTCCTCTAGCGCTTCGCAACCAGTCGAGCCGCCAAAGGAACACGCTGGGCCTTCTTCGAAGGGTGTACCAGCGGTATCCTTCGGTGCTCCTCCCGATGACCGGATGTCGATCACTGCATTGAAGGGGGAGCTCTCTGGAGAGGAAGATTCGGCTGCGCTGCCACTCTCCGGGATCTCCAGCTATGCTTTCCCAGGCCGCTGAGAGGGTAGGGCTTGAGTGGAAACCTCCACAGTGTCCCGAGCCCTCGAGGTTGGACAATTGGGTTCTCGGGGTGGCTCGCGCTGGTTCTCAGCACCTTTCTTCCCGGAACTGCATGAGGAGCTCAACAGATCATGGACGGCACCTTTTACAGCCAGAAACCGACCTGCTGGTTCCTCCTCCCTCACCACCCTCGACAGGGCTGCAGCTAAAGGGTATGCGGCGATCCCCCAGGTGGAGCGGTCGTAGCGATGCAGTTGTGTCCTAAGACTGCCTCTTCCTGGCGGGGAAACATTCGTCTGGTCTGACCGGCGGTGCTTATACGGCTTGTGGAGAAGCTGCCTCTGCCTTACACGCTATGGCGTTACTGCAGATTCATCAGGCCAAGGCACTGAAGGACCTGCACGAGGGTGGTCACGATCCGGAAGTTCTGAAAGAGCTCCAAACTGCTACTGATCTCGCACTCTGAGCGACGTAGGTCACCACGAGTTCTCTGGGTCATGCGATGTCCACACTTGTGGTCCAGGAGCACCATTTCTGGCTGTGTCTGGCCGACATGAAGGACACAGACAGAAGCAGACTGAGGCGATTCGTCACATCCTGCCTCAGCGGGCAGCTGCTGCCGCCATCCAGCCGCAGCGCCCCAGCCTGTTCCCACGCCACATCCGCAGCAGCCTCCAGCCAAGCAGCGCTGTGGAGCCGGGCGTAGGCAGGCCGCCCCGCCCATCCAGGCCACCGTCAAACCTGGTGGTAAGCGGAAGAGCAATCGGCCCTGAGACGGGCGACCCAGAGATGGAGGGATCTGCTCTTTGGGAGATGGTGAACGCACCACTCTCTCCCCCGGAGGAGGGCCGGGTGGAGAATCTTTTGTTTTGTTTTGCCTCGGCGTCGGCCTCACGGTCAATGTCACCCAAATTCGTGACAAAAGAGCAGTTTTCTCTATCTCTGGGTCCCAAGAGGGCATGGCGAGTCGCGGACAGACCAACACCGGACCACACTCATCCTCCTCTGTTGCCAGCAGGCAGCAGCGGGCGGTTCGAGAGTGTCAACAAAGGCCCTACTCACGCATCCTCTGCCCAACCGTGGAACCAGGTAAGCATTGCACCGCACACTCAGACCCCTCTTCGGTATGCCCGAGTTGGGTCCCTGCGTTCCACCTCGCTGCCCCACTGTGGGTATGGCAGTGGTTCCGCTGGTCCCGCTTACATGGTATCTGGGTGCCTGGCTAGCACTACCCAGCCCATCTCACTGGCTTCTGCGGACCATCAGCCTCGGCAATGCGATTCAGTTTGCCTGGCGTCCCCCCAAGTTCAGTGGCATCTACTTCATGACAGTGAAGGCAGCCGATCCTCCTGTCTTGCATGCGGAGATCGCAGTCCTACTGGCGAAGGATGCGATAGAGCCGGTCCCTCCAGCCGATATGAAGACGGGTTTTACAGCCCCTACTTCATTGTACCCAAGAAAGGCAGTGGGTTACGACCAATCTTGGACCTGCGTGTCTTGAACCGGGCCCTTCACCGGTTACCGTTCAAGATGTTGATGCAGAAACACATCTTCGAGTGCGTCCGTCCCCGAGATTGGTTTGCAGCAATCGACCTGAAGGATGCGTACTTTCATGTGTTGGTCCTTCCGCACCACAGACCATTTATGCGGTTCGAGTTCAAAGGACGTGCATATCAGTACAAGGCCCTGCCCTTCGGGCTGTCCCTAACTCCCTGTGTCTTCACAAAAGTTGCAGAGGGGGCTCTTGTTCCCCTCAGAGAGCAGAGTGTTTGCATCCTCAACTATCTTGACGATTGGCTTATACTAACACATTCTCGGGATCAGTTGTGCGAGCACAGGGACCTGGTGCTCCGGCACCTCAGCCAGTTGGGTCTTCGTGTCATCTGCGAAAAGAGCAAACTCTCACTGATGCAGAGGATCTCTTTTCTCGGTATGGAGTTGGATTAGGTTGAACAGACAGCACGCATCACAGAGTAACGTGCGCGGTCGGTTGCTGAACTGCTTGAATTCATTCAACGGCAATATCAATTTCAAAGGCTCCTGGGGCATATGGCAGCTGCAGTGGCAGTTACACCGCTGGGGCTGCTTCATATGAGACCACTTTAGCAGTGGCTTCATGGCCGAATCCCGAGGTGGGCGTGGCAGCGCGGCACTCACCGGGTCCAGGTTACACCGACCAGTGGCCAAACCTTCACCCCGTGGTCAAACCTTGCATTCCTCCGGGCAGGAGTGCCCAAAGAACAGGTCTCCAGGCATGCTATGGTTTACACAGATGCCTCCACCACCAGCTGGGGGGGCCATGTACAACGGGCACACAGTGTCGGGGGTGTGGATGGGCCCCCAGCTGTACTGGCATGTCAATTGCCTAGAGTTGTTAGCAGTGCACCTTGCCTTGAACCATCTCAAAGGGCGCTTACGAGGCAAGCACGTGCTGGTCTGGACGGACAACATGGCGACAGTTGTGTACATCAACCAACCAGGTGGTCTGCGCTCCCGTTGCATGTCACAACTCGCCCACCACCTCCTCATTTGGAGTCGGAAGGTTCTGAGGTCACTTAGTGCCATTCACATTCCGGGTCTGCTCAACCATGCGGCAGACGAGCTGTCACGAGCTCCACTCCGGTAGAATGGAGACTCCATCCCCAGACGGTCCAGCTGATTTGGAGACGTTTTGGAGCCGCTCAGATAGACCTGTTTGCTTCTCCAGAAACCTCTCACTGCCAGTTGTTCTACTCCCTGACCGAGGGAACACTCAGCATGGATGCACTGGCACATAGCTGGCCACGGGGCCTGCGCAAGTATGCGTTTCCCCCAGTGAGCCTTCTCGCACAGATGCTGTGCAAGGTCAGGGAGGACGAGGAGCAGGTCCTGCTTGTGGTGCCGTATTGGCCCACTCGGACCTGGTTCCTGGAACTAATGCTCCTCGTGACATCCCCTCCCAGGCAGATTCCTCTGAGGAAGGATCTACTGACTCAGAGACGGGGCACCCTGTGGCGGAGGTTCTAGGTGACCTACCCTAGGAGGTAGTTGACACCACCACGTCGGCGAGAGCACTGTCTACGAGACACGCTTACGCCTTGAAGTGGAACCTGTTTGTCGAGTGGTGTTCTTCTTGCTGAGAAGACCCCCGGAGATGCCCAATCAGGGTCGTGCTTACCTTTTTGCAGCAAGGGTTGGAGCGAAGGCTGTCTCCCTCCACCCATAAAGTCTATGTCGCTGCGATTGCTGCTAACCATGACGCCGAGGAAGGGAAGTCGGTAGGGAAGCATGACCTGGTCATCAGGTTCCTTAGGCAAGAAGGTTAAATCCTCCCTGGCCCCCCTCTATACCCTCTTGGGACCTGTCTCTAGTGCTCAAAGCACTACAGCAGGGCCCATTTGAGCCTTTGCAGTCAGTTGAGCTGAAGTTTCTATCAATGAAAACTCTGCTCCTGCTTGCACTGGCCTCCATCAAGAGGGCAGGGGACCTGCACGCATTTTCGGTCGACGATTCGTGCCTAGAGTTTGGGCCGGCTGACTCCCAGGCAATCCTGAGGCTCCGGCCCGGCTATGTGCCCAAGGTTCCCACTACTCCCTTCAGGGATCAGGTGGTGAGCCTGCAAGTGCTGCCCCCGGAGGAGGCAGACCCAGCCCTAGCTTTGCTTTGTCCAGTCCGAGCCTTGAGATGGTACGTAGACCGGACACAGAGATTTAGGACCTCAGACCAGCTCTTTGTCTGTTACGGAGGCTGGCAGAAGGGGAATGCCATCTCTAAGCAGAGGATGGCCCACTGGATAGTTGATGCCATCTCCCTGGCTTATCAGGCACAGGGTGTGCCCTTCCCACTCAGGTTGCGAGCTCACTCTACTAGAAGTGTTGCATCCTCCTGGGCGCTGGCTCGTGGCGCCGCGCTGACAGATATTTGTAGAGCTGCTGGCTGGCCGACCTCCAACATGATCGCTAGATTTTATAGCCTTCGTGTGGAGCCGGTATCCTCCTGTGTTCTCAACTCAAACGGTTAGATGCACTGAGAGGCCCTGGTTTAGTGTCAGCTTACTAAAACCGCTCCAGAAAGCTGCCTCTGCCTTACACGCTATGGCGTTACTGCAGATTCATCAGGCCAAGGCACTGAAGGACCTGCACGAGGGTGGTCACGATCCGGAAGTTCTGAAAGAGCTCCAAACTGCTACTGATCTCGCACTCTGAGCGACGTAGGTCACCACGAGTTCTCTGGGTCATGCGATGTCCACACTTGTGGTCCAGGAGCACCATTTCTGGCTGTGTCTGGCCGACATGAAGGACACAGACAGAAGCAGACTGAGGCGATTCGTCACATCCTGCCTCAGCGGGCAGCTGCTGCCGCCATCCAGCCGCAGCGCCCCAGCCTGTTCCCACGCCACATCCGCAGCAGCCTCCAGCCAAGCAGCGCTGTGGAGCCGGGCGTAGGCAGGCCGCCCCGCCCATCCAGGCCACCGTCAAACCTGGTGGTAAGCGGAAGAGCAATCGGCCCTGAGACGGGCGACCCAGAGATGGAGGGATCTGCTCTTTGGGAGATGGTGAACGCACCACTCTCTCCCCCGGAGGAGGGCCGGGTGGAGAATCTTTTGTTTTGTTTTGCCTCGGCGTCGGCCTCACGGTCAATGTCACCCAAATTCGTGACAAAAGAGCAGTTTTCTCTATCTCTGGGTCCCAAGAGGGCATGGCGAGTCGCGGACAGACCAACACCGGACCACACTCATCCTCCTCTGTTGCCAGCAGGCAGCAGCGGGCGGTTCGAGAGTGTCAACAAAGGCCCTACTCACGCAACCTCTGCCAAACTTTGGAACCAGGTAAGCATTGCACCGCACACTCAGACCCCTCTTCGGTATGCCCGAGTTGGGTCCCTGCGTTCCACCTCGCTGCCCCACTGTGGGTATGGCAGTGGTTCCGCTGGTCCCGCTTACATGGTATCTGGGTGCCTGGCTAGCACTACCCAGCCCATCTCACTGGCTTCTGCGGACCATCAGCCTCGGCAATGCGATTCAGTTTGCCTGGCGTCCCCCCAAGTTCAGTGGCATCTACTTCATGACAGTGAAGGCAGCCGATCCTCCTGTCTTGCATGCGGAGATCGCAGTCCTACTGGCGAAGGATGCGATAGAGCCGGTCCCTCCAGCCGATATGAAGACGGGTTTTACAGCCCCTACTTCATTGTACCCAAGAAAGGCAGTGGGTTACGACCAATCTTGGACCTGCGTGTCTTGAACCGGGCCCTTCACCGGTTACCGTTCAAGATGTTGATGCAGAAACACATCTTCGAGTGCGTCCGTCCCCGAGATTGGTTTGCAGCAATCGACCTGAAGGATGCGTACTTTCATGTGTTGGTCCTTCCGCACCACAGACCATTTATGCGGTTCGAGTTCAAAGGACGTGCATATCAGTACAAGGCCCTGCCCTTCGGGCTGTCCCTAACTCCCTGTGTCTTCACAAAAGTTGCAGAGGGGGCTCTTGTTCCCCTCAGAGAGCAGAGTGTTTGCATCCTCAACTATCTTGACGATTGGCTTATACTAACACATTCTCGGGATCAGTTGTGCGAGCACAGGGACCTGGTGCTCCGGCACCTCAGCCAGTTGGGTCTTCGTGTCATCTGCGAAAAGAGCAAACTCTCACTGATGCAGAGGATCTCTTTTCTCGGTATGGAGTTGGATTAGGTTGAACAGACAGCACGCATCACAGAGTAACGTGCGCGGTCGGTTGCTGAACTGCTTGAATTCATTCAACGGCAATATCAATTTCAAAGGCTCCTGGGGCATATGGCAGCTGCAGTGGCAGTTACACCGCTGGGGCTGCTTCATATGAGACCACTTTAGCAGTGGCTTCATGGCCGAATCCCGAGGTGGGCGTGGCAGCGCGGCACTCACCGGGTCCAGGTTACACCGACCAGTGGCCAAACCTTCACCCCGTGGTCAAACCTTGCATTCCTCCGGGCAGGAGTGCCCAAAGAACAGGTCTCCAGGCATGCTATGGTTTACACAGATGCCTCCACCACCAGCTGGGGGGGCCATGTACAACGGGCACACAGTGTCGGGGGTGTGGATGGGCCCCCAGCTGTACTGGCATGTCAATTGCCTAGAGTTGTTAGCAGTGCACCTTGCCTTGAACCATCTCAAAGGGCGCTTACGAGGCAAGCACGTGCTGGTCTGGACGGACAACATGGCGACAGTTGTGTACATCAACCAACCAGGTGGTCTGCGCTCCCGTTGCATGTCACAACTCGCCCACCACCTCCTCATTTGGAGTCGGAAGGTTCTGAGGTCACTTAGTGCCATTCACATTCCGGGTCTGCTCAACCATGCGGCAGACGAGCTGTCACGAGCTCCACTCCGGTAGAATGGAGACTCCATCCCCAGACGGTCCAGCTGATTTGGAGACGTTTTGGAGCCGCTCAGATAGACCTGTTTGCTTCTCCAGAAACCTCTCACTGCCAGTTGTTCTACTCCCTGACCGAGGGAACACTCAGCATGGATGCACTGGCACATAGCTGGCCACGGGGCCTGCGCAAGTATGCGTTTCCCCCAGTGAGCCTTCTCGCACAGATGCTGTGCAAGGTCAGGGAGGACGAGGAGCAGGTCCTGCTTGTGGTGCCGTATTGGCCCACTCGGACCTGGTTCCTGGAACTAATGCTCCTCGTGACATCCCCTCCCAGGCAGATTCCTCTGAGGAAGGATCTACTGACTCAGAGACGGGGCACCCTGTGGCGGAGGTTCTAGGTGACCTACCCTAGGAGGTAGTTGACACCACCACGTCGGCGAGAGCACTGTCTACGAGACACGCTTACGCCTTGAAGTGGAACCTGTTTGTCGAGTGGTGTTCTTCTTGCTGAGAAGACCCCCGGAGATGCCCAATCAGGGTCGTGCTTACCTTTTTGCAGCAAGGGTTGGAGCGAAGGCTGTCTCCCTCCACCCATAAAGTCTATGTCGCTGCGATTGCTGCTAACCATGACGCCGAGGAAGGGAAGTCGGTAGGGAAGCATGACCTGGTCATCAGGTTCCTTAGGCAAGAAGGTTAAATCCTCCCTGGCCCCCCTCTATACCCTCTTGGGACCTGTCTCTAGTGCTCAAAGCACTACAGCAGGGCCCATTTGAGCCTTTGCAGTCAGTTGAGCTGAAGTTTCTATCAATGAAAACTCTGCTCCTGCTTGCACTGGCCTCCATCAAGAGGGCAGGGGACCTGCACGCATTTTCGGTCGACGATTCGTGCCTAGAGTTTGGGCCGGCTGACTCCCAGGCAATCCTGAGGCTCCGGCCCGGCTATGTGCCCAAGGTTCCCACTACTCCCTTCAGGGATCAGGTGGTGAGCCTGCAAGTGCTGCCCCCGGAGGAGGCAGACCCAGCCCTAGCTTTGCTTTGTCCAGTCCGAGCCTTGAGATGGTACGTAGACCGGACACAGAGATTTAGGACCTCAGACCAGCTCTTTGTCTGTTACGGAGGCTGGCAGAAGGGGAATGCCATCTCTAAGCAGAGGATGGCCCACTGGATAGTTGATGCCATCTCCCTGGCTTATCAGGCACAGGGTGTGCCCTCTGCGCTCCCGTTGCATGTCACAACTCGCCCACCACCTCCTCATTTGGAGTCGGAAGGTTCTGAGGTCACTTAGTGCCATTCACATTCCGGGTCTGCTCAACCATGCGGCAGACGAGCTGTCACGAGCTCCACTCCGGTAGAATGGAGACTCCATCCCCAGACGGTCCAGCTGATTTGGAGACGTTTTGGAGCCGCTCAGATAGACCTGTTTGCTTCTCCAGAAACCTCTCACTGCCAGTTGTTCTACTCCCTGACCGAGGGAACACTCAGCATGGATGCACTGGCACATAGCTGGCCACGGGGCCTGCGCAAGTATGCGTTTCCCCCAGTGAGCCTTCTCGCACAGATGCTGTGCAAGGTCAGGGAGGACGAGGAGCAGGTCCTGCTTGTGGTGCCGTATTGGCCCACTCGGACCTGGTTCCTGGAACTAATGCTCCTCGTGACATCCCCTCCCAGGCAGATTCCTCTGAGGAAGGATCTACTGACTCAGAGACGGGGCACCCTGTGGCGGAGGTTCTAGGTGACCTACCCTAGGAGGTAGTTGACACCACCACGTCGGCGAGAGCACTGTCTACGAGACACGCTTACGCCTTGAAGTGGAACCTGTTTGTCGAGTGGTGTTCTTCTTGCTGAGAAGACCCCCGGAGATGCCCAATCAGGGTCGTGCTTACCTTTTTGCAGCAAGGGTTGGAGCGAAGGCTGTCTCCCTCCACCCATAAAGTCTATGTCGCTGCGATTGCTGCTAACCATGACGCCGAGGAAGGGAAGTCGGTAGGGAAGCATGACCTGGTCATCAGGTTCCTTAGGCAAGAAGGTTAAATCCTCCCTGGCCCCCCTCTATACCCTCTTGGGACCTGTCTCTAGTGCTCAAAGCACTACAGCAGGGCCCATTTGAGCCTTTGCAGTCAGTTGAGCTGAAGTTTCTATCAATGAAAACTCTGCTCCTGCTTGCACTGGCCTCCATCAAGAGGGCAGGGGACCTGCACGCATTTTCGGTCGACGATTCGTGCCTAGAGTTTGGGCCGGCTGACTCCCAGGCAATCCTGAGGCTCCGGCCCGGCTATGTGCCCAAGGTTCCCACTACTCCCTTCAGGGATCAGGTGGTGAGCCTGCAAGTGCTGCCCCCGGAGGAGGCAGACCCAGCCCTAGCTTTGCTTTGTCCAGTCCGAGCCTTGAGATGGTACGTAGACCGGACACAGAGATTTAGGACCTCAGACCAGCTCTTTGTCTGTTACGGAGGCTGGCAGAAGGGGAATGCCATCTCTAAGCAGAGGATGGCCCACTGGATAGTTGATGCCATCTCCCTGGCTTATCAGGCACAGGGTGTGCCCTTCCCACTCAGGTTGCGAGCTCACTCTACTAGAAGTGTTGCATCCTCCTGGGCGCTGGCTCGTGGCGCCGCGCTGACAGATATTTGTAGAGCTGCTGGCTGGCCGACCTCCAACATGATCGCTAGATTTTATAGCCTTCGTGTGGAGCCGGTATCCTCCTGTGTTCTCAACTCAAACGGTTAGATGCACTGAGAGGCCCTGGTTTAGTGTCAGCTTACTAAAACCGCTCCAGAGAGGTTGTACTGTAGACCATGTCAAGCTCCTCCATCCCCTCGGCAGCCAGACGTGGCAGAACGTCTGGCGCCAGGCCCTCACTCAATGAATCCGTGAGAACCAGTAGAGAGCTGAGTTCCATATGTAGAGAACTAAGTGGATCCCATATGTGTAAAATCCACGTTATAACCTCAGAGCCCGTGTTTCCCCGGCAGACTTTTGCAATTTCCAAGAGGATTATAATCACCTTTAATCTTTCATATATACCTAAACGATTGCTCATATGTGTAAGTGCTTCTGAAACCTCCTTCGGGAAGGATGGGGCTTCCACAATGTTCCTGTTCCAAATGGAATGGATACATTTTCCCAGTGTTATCCAATCTCACTGAGTGGGTAGTGCTATGACAACGGTGACTGGTCTTCTTGTTGCAATCCCCAATATATGGAGGATACTGCAAACTACCACAATCTGACATACTTTACTGCGACTGGCACTCGACTACACAGCACTTATAATTATATGCTTTGAATTGTTGCCTAAATATATTATGTACTATGTACAATGTGTTATGTATACGTATTATGCTATGACTTTTAATTTATTCCTCCGTTAAACTGTGTAGGTGCGGGTGATATCAAACATTCGTTTCCATGTTTTATAGGGACTCTTCATATGAATAATGGTTTTTATACTGTACAAACTGAATTTTGTATGTAAGAATTTTCTATCCCCTTACCCTAAACCTACCCCTCACACAAAACTTTTCAGAAAACTTAATTCTGTATAATCTATAAGCTTGTTTCCTTATGGGGACCAAAAAAAATGTCCCCACAGGGTTAAAAGTTACTGGTATTACTATCCTTGTAGAGACATTTGCCCACATTACATATAATACCAAGTACACACACACACACACACACACACACACACACACACACAAACAGTTTTTAATACATCCCAGTTTGACAGTGATTGGACAAATAGTGCCACAGAGCCACAGTGTTTAAATTAGCCCATTACTTATAGATGTCTTTGCATATACAGAAGGGATAGGAGGAAAAAAACACTGCTGCATTGTGGTGCTAAGCTTAGCATAAGCATATCTTTAGAAAATTTAAAAATCTAATTATACATACAGTCTTTATGATCTCATTATTAATTTTAAAAAATGCATAGAATATGAGTACTAAAAGTACTTTTATTCATTCTTTTCAGTTACTAAAAGGTTGTTAAATTGAAAAAAGGATTGGTCACCAAACACAGAGCCATAAATACAGTGGGGTCCAAAAGTTGAAGACTACTAGTAAATCTGTGGTTCTATTCATCATTTTATTTATTTATTTCTTTCTTTCATAGTAAGACATTTTATAATATCGTGTAGTGTATGTATTTATGTAGCATGTCATCCTTTTTCTTTAATGACAGCAGTACTGGAGCATGAACAAAACCTGATGATCATGTTCTTCAGCATAATTTTAGGATGTTCCACAGGCCATCTTGTGCTTCAATGGACATAAGAACTTCTAATCATTTTCACAATTTTACAATGTTTTGCCTATTTGACTGATGAGCTAGAAATAGGGCAGAATATAAAATCTTTCTTAATTTTACATAATAACTTTCCAAACATGTGCTTCAAATGTTCCAAAATTCTTTATTTACAACTTTAAATAAAAAGAGATGCTGGCTTTTCAGCATGGTCCCAGATTGTGTATGTATACATTTTAAAATGAATGCATAAAATCTACAATCTGTTGAAAAAAAAAAAAAGTTTATGGTTATGTTATGTCAACTACCCGTGTGTATGTTCACAGCCTTTTATTACATATAAAAAGATAACAGATAATTACAGATTTCTTTTTATTCTTTTTATTACTGATAAAGGTAATAAAGTAAGTTTAATAAGACTTTTTTTATATACACCTTAATAAGACAGTAAGGTGTGTGTGTGTGTGTGAGTCTGCAGCAGGGGATTCCCAGGTTTTTGGGCTCTGCAATCTCACTGCAGTCGCTATCCTTAGCATGTGTGTGTGGACACTGACACAATGGTTGTCGTCACATAGTCTGGGCTAGTAATGTGCTGAGAGAGAAGGAAAAAAAAGAGATTGTACATGAAGATGAGAGCAGGTTGACTCTTACAATACTCTCATTTAGAGTGCTGAGCCTTCCAGGCTCACAGGCCGTCAGCCCCTCTGTCTCCAAGCCTCAGCCCCAGGACCGGATCTCCACCCTGGGGACAGACAGACCGATGACGCCCCCTCTCCACACATGAATCACACACTGACACTGAAGCTTTCAGTCCTCCAAATACATGCTCAGGGCAAACAGAGTTAAATAAGTGATGGTCTAAAATAAGGACCACCAAATACAGCATTCAGTGGTCTGGTTAGTGCTTAAATTATCATTGCACATCAAAATCAAGACAAAAAGTTAGACAAATGATCCTGTACTTTTCAGGCATTTTGCCTTTATTTTAACGTATGTAGTGAAAGACACAGGAAGTCTCATTTTTGGAGAGCGCACACACATACCACCAATTGGCCATTCAATACATTCTGCACAATTAAACTGACAAGCATTTTCTTGATCCAGCCAGCTCTAATCTGATTGGGAGATTTTACACAATTTCCCAGACTCTTTTTTTTTTTTACCAGTTTTACCAGTTCTGGAAGCAAAGTGACTGGATTTTCAACGTTAGAGTTTTGTTCAGATTAATAGCAAATAACCTAGATATTTAAAAAATAATAATTAATAATGAATAATAAATCATTTAAATGGTATTTAAAAATAATCGTATTAATTAGTTGTGAAACAATAATAATTTACTAAAAAAATAAAAGAATTATATTCTACTATTGTTTGTTTGTTCATTTATTTATTGCTGTTGTAGACTGCCGCAGCACTGGTTCAATCGAGTTAATCAATTCCATGTTTTAACACTGTGCTGTCAACTATTTCAGATAAACTTGCCCCCTAAATAGCACTAGATTAGATCAAACTGTGATCTTTCCATTTTTATTCCGTGGTAGATGGTCTTTTCCTGTCTAAGTGGGTGGTTCTTAGCCTAAATAGGTTGCAAAGTGGACCAGACTATGTTGATAGTCAGATGTCTGGCTTCACAAGACTAGCTGGACTTGAATGTGCATCTCCTATGAGAGCACCAAGAGCAGGGTGACTACCTGTTATTGCTCTGTTGCAGGAAGTGGAAATGATTTTGCAGGAAAATACGGGCCATTTGTGATAGGCAAATGTATTACTATTATACTATGTAAATATGGATTTATATTAGTTGGAAAGCCTATTATCCATTACATTGGATGATAACATGTTTTAAATCACTAAGCTTTGTTAATTGTAATGTTTCTAGTTGAAGTCCTGGCTGGTGTAGCTTTATTACATTTTTTTGATGAAGGCCACACTGATTCCTTTGGTCCATCCACTCAGTGGAAAAAAACCCTCACTACAACTGTTTTTAAATGCAGTTGCATTTTTTTATTATCTTATTTCTTATTGTAGTATTGTAATTTAAGGGAAGAAGAAGAATTGAAATGTGGGACACATCTTACAGGACGCTGGACAAAGTTCCTAATTTCGGGGCTGTCCCACAAAAAAGATTGTCGCCCTAAAAGCATGGGCACTAACCACTGTGTCATGACTTAAAATGCTACCTTCTTCTTCCTATTTCAGTTCAGACCAGAGTTTTAGTCCAGAGTCCCAGTGATATTAGTGTGAATTACCAAGCAAGTTTGAGCTTCTGTTTACCATATTTAATGAGCTCTATGTATGCACATTGATCAATGTTTATACCTGAATAAAAGCCTAAATTAAATTTGTTCATCATAAAAAATTATTGTGTCTCTTTAGAAGACTTGGATTAAACCTCTCTAAATGGATTATCAAAAAATTGATCAAAGTTTTGGCAAAATGGACCTTCAGTGAAGAAACAGAAATCTCTCAGGTTTCATTAAAAATATCTTCATGTTTTGAAGATGAACGGAAGTCTTCTGGGTTTGGAACAGCATGAGGATGCGTAAATGATGACAGAAATTAATTTTGAGTGAAATAATCCTTTTCAGTCAGTTCTTCACACACACACACACACACACACACGTTTCGTTCCACTGACTTCTATTCATATGCAGGACACTGTAAATGCGAGCTCATGGGAATTTTGCTGAGTTCCAAAGTTCAAGTTTGGTGAACTCTGACCTGTGCCCAACAGACCAACAGAAGATTGATATGTCACGGCATGACCTGTCAGCTGAATTAAAAGAACACAAACCTCAAATCTCTAGGATTGCAAGGTTGCAGTAAAGTGGAGTAGATTGCAGAATTGTACATTTTGGATGTATTGCATGCTGAATTCTGTTTTTGAAAAAGACGCCACAAAGTGCGATGTCATATAACATTACAGAGTCTGTAGAAATTTTGCATTCTCAGAGTCTAGGTTGACCATGGCTTAAGTATTAACTGGGGGCCCCGTGATCTCATGGGCCAATCAGGCCCCGAGCGGAGAGCCCAGAGGGTCCTGCGGAGCTCAGCAGAGCAGCACTGTGGGGTTCAACACTGTCCTTCTCCTCATCTTCTTCATCACCCACCAATCAGAGAACAGCACTAGAGCCACTCTCAACACTCTGCGCCCAGCGGGGAAGGCACATACACACACACACACACACACACACACACACACACAAACGCTCTTCTACACAGACATCTCCTGGCAGAGAACAGCATGAGTCCGAAAACACACTCACATGCATTTCAAAAGCCATCAGTGGGCCACTGAATATACAATCACTCACGCACACAGGCATATTCTTCCACAAGTCTCAGCAGGGTCTCCAATAGAGAGCCCTCTTTCTTTCTCAGACACACTCACAAATTTACACCGCAGAGAGAAGCCTTCATGCACAGTAAGATACCTCAACACATACTTTCTCTCACACAATCTCGCATCATTTTATTTCTCTTTTACAGACAAATCCTGCAGTTATCATGAATCTCCTATACTCACACCCAAACACACACAACATTATTTCTATAACTGTTAAAGCTCTAGAGGCCCAGAGAAAAGAGAAAAACACAAGTTATATTTCTATATCTTAATTGTTTCTCCTGGACAAAATTGCAGTGATATAATTAGCATTTTCAAGAAAATATGAGTGGCACTTGGCCATCAAAACTCACTGACACCATGTTGGAGGACTGACAACTTTCCCAGTAAAAGATCATAGAGACCTGGGAAGTACCGTGTTTAGGCATGCCCTTTGACCTGGGGGTAAAAAAAAAAAAAGGACTAAACCGTTGCTGGTCTCCATTGACTTCCATAGTATTTTTTCCCCATACTATGGAAGTCAATGGCTACCATCAACTATTTGGTTACCCACATCCACCGATCTAAAGTATCCAGATAGAAATTTGTTGTCCATTCTCAATGGGAAAGTGCCCAAGCAACATTGCTCAAAAAAGTTGCTTTGTGTATCATCGCCTTTAGAGCAATTAAACTGTTCTGAATCAAAGGTAAAGGTGCCCTGAGGTCAAGAGGTCATTAGGGGTAAATCCTAATCTAATACTGTAAATCTCCCCCGTGCATCTTCACTGATTAGCAGAACATAAAAAGTGAGTGAATGCAGACCTACTGATGAGGGCAAGTGTATATCTAGGTCTGATGTGTGTGTGTGTGTGTGTGTGTGTGCTGTGTGTGTAGTCCTCCAGACAGAGCTGAGTGTGTTTTTTAAAACCTCTGTGATTACCAGCACCTTTGCAGCCCACCATTTCAACCAATCAGGTCACTCCTTTGCGGCTGCACACGCAAACAGCTCATCAATATCTAGAAAGACGTGATGAACCTCTTCCGTCCAGGTGGAGGAAAGACTGAATCCTTGATTGTGCAGCTGTTACTACACTGCTGACAAGGGCCATGACCCACATTTATCTAGATAGTCTCCCTCGTTCAGTAGACCATTGTCCAGGAAAAAAGACCAAACCAGACTCATTTGCCAGTTAGCTGTGCTACGATCACGTCAGTAAGAAAAGTTTGCAAAGACATCTTCAGTTTTGGAGTAAGTTAAATCCCAAAATTCTGTTATAATTTACTCACTCTCAAAAAAAAGATACATCAAGATGCACTGCACTAGGTCAGATGTCACTGGTTCTTGCATGTCTCATCCCTTACTTCAAAATCGAAATATCTTAAGTGAATGCAAATTGAGAGCTATGGCAGAATATGTTTAATGTGTATACAGATCACCTTCACCATCTTTGTTTGAGACGGTGAGTAAAATATGTCAGAATTTTAAATTTGGTGTGGACTATTCTTTTAAAAATTTAAGCACTGGTCTTTTCTTTTTTTTTTTGTCTAGCTAACCAGGTTTGCTCATTAAAAAATACTTTCACAGTATGGAAAAAACTACAATGGAAGTCAATGGCTAATGTCAACTGTTTGGATACCAACATCAAAATATCTTCTTTTGTGTTCAACAGAAGACAGAAACTCACACAGGTTTGGAATAACCTGAGTATTAGTAAGTGATGACCGAATTAATTTTTTTAAATCTCTTTAAATCAGTTCCTTAATGTCAAGCATGCCAGATAACTAGCCAAATATATTACAAAAACTGCACGTGTCAAACTCAGGAACCCATAAGTTTCAAGTAACCATCAGTCGACCCTAACAAATAATGAGAAAGTACTTTTTAATGTTTGTGTGTGTGTGTGTGTGTGTGTGTGTGTGAATTGTAACATATTTCAATGTATGTTAAGTATGTGCTGGATGAAGATGCTTCAGCCATTGTGTTGTTATTATAGAAAATAAATTTGCTAATTGCTAATTTAGTTGTTACAGCACAAAACGTAAAATAATAAAAGAGGGGTAGGATGGCACATACTAAGCAGGTCCCTAAATGGGGTAAGAAGCCGTACAGTGAGCATCTGCTGACCCAGGAAGCTGTGAATTAGAACCAACTGTTGTACAGTGTAAGTGTCGTAACTGTAAATACCAGAAAAACTGGGAGCTAGATATACACCATACTGCTGTAGCAAATGTTCAAATGATTTCAGACTACCAGTTTCATAAAGATCACCTAATTTAACAATGCCCTTCTTCGCCCATTCTTTCCAGAGAAAGGGAGCTTTAATAATACACACAGTTTAGGGTTCAACCATATACTTGAGCGAACGTTTAAGTAGGGGTCAAAGCTACACAGAGATCTTTAACCATATCGCATGTCAGTGTGAAATAATTGGATGATTTTTCACCTCTCCAACCAGTTTAGTGGACACGCTCTGTAACAGCAAGATTGAAGGCAAGGCAGACTGCTCAATCATACACCAAGAGGGAGCTGCTCTGGGGGAAGTGACTCAAAGCATAATAATGATGCAATACATTAGGCAGGCCTAAACCACCTTTCTCTCAGGCCTCTCTAACTTATTAGAATGTAACTCAACTATTCTATTTAAAATTAATTTTGACAATTTAGTTGAATAACCATTGACAGACAATGCTATAGGTTTTGATGAAAGTGAAAATGTCTAAAATGTACTAATCTAATTTATGGAAATATTAAATAATAACCCCATTAAATACAATAAGTGTTCAATTTGAAAATAATAACATCATTAACAACGTGCCAGTTGGGGCCTTCTGTGCCAATTAGTAAGTCATCTCACTCCAAAGACCTAATTTTATCTTTTTACTTTAAAACAAAAACTATAATTTTTTTACCCCACAAATTTAAAAAAAGATTACAGATTCCTCATTAAAAACATAGACACAAAAACGTTGATATTGAACATAATTAAGTGTCATAGATGACTATTTTCCAGAAACACAAAATTAGATAAGTTTCGAATGGCAAAATCTCACGAATGTTAATATTCAGTTGAAATAACAAAAATGAAAAATAGCGTTGCATTCAGCAAAAGTGCTGAGATGAGCCTTTGTGCCGTCTATGGTCAAGTGAAACAAATTGGGCATCTTACCTTTTATATATATATAATGGATGTTTTTTTTTTCTAGTTCAGAGCATTTGACTGGTGTTTCTGTGATACAGGATGCAGTAATTGCGTTACTCATATAGACATGACTTGAAAGATGTTGTTCAGAGTTGATGGTGTTTAGCCTTCTACCTCACTTAACGTGGAGAACTAAGCAAGCTTTCATTTCCAAACAAGCTTCAGAAAGTATGGACGTTGTTAAAATAAATCTTTCTCCTCATACACAAAGGGCTGGATTGAAATCGTGATTTCTCTCGGTGTGGAGTCAATTGAGAGGTTAGTAAGTGGACTGCGAGAGTCAGTGTAGAGAGAAAACTGCATGTTGCTCTCTCTTGCTTTTCTCTTTTGTGTGTGTGTGTGTGCGTTTTCTTTTTTTTGTGTCATGACTCCAGAACAAACATCATCTTCACAGACCATTTCATAGAGCTACACCATCAGAGAGGGCAGCATGGACAGCCTATCTGCAGAACACTTACAAAATCACGGTCGCCTCGCCATCAACCACACCTACACACACCGCTCTCATTATAATCACAAAAAACTAGTGTTTTGCTCTTATACAGTGGATATAGAAAAGTGTGCATGTGACAACAATATATCAAATTCTCCACAAATGTGGCTTGTATGGGAGGGTTGCAAGTATACAGTCACTGCTCAAGAAAGGCCACATGCATTCAGACTGAGCTTTGCCAAAACACACCTTAAGATTCTGAGGCAGATGAGAATAAAACTGAATTATTTGACCTCAACACCAAATTAAATCCAATACAGCTCACCATCCACATAACAGCATTCCTCCAGTAAAGCATGGAGGTGGTGATGTCCTGTTCTGCGGTGTTTCTCTGCAGCAGAGACTGGAGCACTTGTCAGGATAGAAGGAATCATGGATGGGGCAAAATACTTGAGGAAAATATGATGCCCTCTGCCAGAAAGTTAGTAGAGACAAATCTCAACAGACTAACAGCTGTTATTAAAGTAAAAAGGTGCATCAACAAAATACTGACACAAGGGGGTGATCCTTTTACAGACTCAGTGATTCTGTTTTATTTATCTATTTATTATCTGACATGTTGGTGTTATATCTTTCACTTGGATGTTATAAGTTGCACTGATTAAATACAGCTGGATAAAACAAAAACGGTGTCCGTCTCCATTTCAGGCTGCAAAGCAACAAAATGTGATTATTTAAATGGGGGTGATTATTTTCTATACCCACTGTATAAAAGGACAATTATATATATTTTTTTAATGTTTATGATGTTATGGATGCTTATTATTATTGTGTAAAAATCGCAATGTTAGGGTTAGGTTAATTTTTTTTACACACACACACACACACACACACACACACACACATTCAAATGACATGTGACTGTTTCCTGGGAATGGGGCACTTAAATAGCCAACCATTTTCGGACTAGCATGCCTGTCAAACTCAAATTATGGCAACAGAGATCTAAGCGAAGATTTTTCTAAATTTGATATATCCAAACATTCTCAAAATAACATAATTTCAGCATACAGCTGAAAGATTAACATCTGAATTCTACACATGCACATGCACAAAAGGACTGGCTCAGGTCTGGTCATGTTAAACAACCTAGACAAGTGGCACCACAGCAGTAAAAGTAGCTGAGCTCAGAAGTCAAAGGCTGAATGAGAAGAATTTAGAAAGCGCTAAGGTTTAAGCTCTCGGTGCCATCAAACAATACTTGAAAACCCTCTATTGACTCTGTACGGTGCCATGTGCAAAGCATTATTTCAGCTTATCTTTCTAGATGTCTGCATGACTGTCAGAACGGCAGTTTTCCATCTAGTAGACAGGTATTATGTCACTGACAAACTTGTCAAAGCCTTCACTGGACCGAACCAATATGAAGAAGATGTCTGAGGTGTTTGAAGCCCCCCCAGAGCAGGGCTAGTTCAAGGGCTGACCCACCCGTCCGCCAAACAAAATACTCCAAGACGCATGCAATTACAGACTCAGTCAAAGGGCATGGACAATTTGCAAGCCTATTTACACAGCGGAGAACGTACCTCCCACCCTGCCAGGAATAGAACAGATCAAGATCGGACGATACAGATGCTCCCAACACAGGCACGGTTTCAGTGGAAGTCATGAGTCCTCAAACAACAAGAGAACTTAACAGAAGGCTCTTTTGAGAAGTGGGGAAAATTAGATGGAATAAGGTTGAAGAACATGCTAATGATGTGGTAAAATACATCAGTTGGAGGACTCTGTCTCATGTGATTTTCTGAAGATGTGGTCACAGTCGGAGCTCAAATGAACTTCTGTGACTGTGCTTGAGTTGACAAACACACATGAGTCGCAGGTACCGCCGCGCATGTTCCTCCAAATGAATCCATACGAGGGCATCTAAACAGCAAACAGGCTTCTCCTGCTGTATAATATCCTTCCAACACCTGTCTGAGGCAGTCGTGTGGGCTTTCGGTGCGCCACTTAAAGTTTTAAATCAGATCATTTTCTCATTTCTACGTTTCATTGCATTCGTGGAGCTTCACAGCAACACGTTTGTAGGAATAGTTCACCTAAAAATGGAAATTCGCTGAAAATGTACTCACTCTCAGGCCATGCAAGATGTAGATGAGTTCGTTTCTTCATCAGATCTGGATAAATGTAGCATTAGATCACTTGCTCAGCAATGGATGCTCTGCAGTGAATGGGGGCCGTCAGAATGAGAGTCCAAACAGCTGATAAAAACATCCCAATAATCCACAAGTAATCCACATGAGTCGAGTCCAGCAATTAACATTTCGAAACAAATCCATCAGAAAGGTGATTTAACTTTAAAACCATCACTTTTGGCCAAAATACGATTCCATAATCCATAATAATGCTTCCTCTAGTGAAAAAGTCCATGTTGTTCTCTCATATCAAAATCCCACAACATATTTGTTTAGAGCAGTTTTTTTTTGTTTGAAGATAAAAATATTACTTGTGGATTATTGTGATGTTTTTCTCAGCTGTTTGGTCTCTCATTCTGACGGCACCCATTCACTGCAGAGGATCGACTGGTGAGCAAGTGATGCAATGCTACATTTCTCCAAATCTGAGGAAGAAACAAACTCAAATACATCTTGGAAGGCCTGAGGGTGAGTACATTTTGGGAAAATTTAAATTTATGTGAACTATTCCTTTAAAAATTATGATTATTCTTAGTTGCTAGTTGAAAAAAAAAGCAACATGTGGTGAAACTCTTTAAGCACAAAGCAGAACGAGATGTTTTAAGGATTAGAGCGTTTCCCGGCTGATTCGGTTGGAGCAGGTCCCTCCCTCGAGAGCGGTGCAGAAAGGAGAGACCACCAGACCAGCACTGAGATCTAGCGGCCCTCTGTGTTTCCTCCCCTCTTTGGGACGACAGGCTGCCCGGAGGGCACAGCGCACCAATAATAACAACATTCAGCGCACAGAGAGCAGGTCAGCCCTGCCTTGACCCGCCATCAGAGCGCTGAGGTCTGGACAGGAGCCAGAGCCCGGAGAGAGAGAGAGAAAGAAAGAAAAAGGAAATGTTACCACAGTCACAGCACGAACACAAGCCACTGGATCACAGGGGTTCACATCACTTCCTGTTCTGTGCTGTCCTTCCTGTTTTAAATGAACGGAACAAACAGCCCAAAGGGCCCCAAAAACGTCACCTTATAAGATGAGAGGCACTCATTACAGTGGATTTTAGGCAAGGTGCATCGGCTTTCAAAAAAACTGAGGATTTAAAAAAAAAAAAATGTTTAAGATGTGAATATAGAAAATTTAATAAAAATGCAGCAAGAATGAATGTCCCATAAATACCAAGAAGTAATTATGAGACATTGATTTTTGCCTCATAATGATTTTTTTAATGGGATACTTTGATCATATTTTTTAAAAGAGTTTTCTCCAAACAATGTCTTAATACACAAATATCACATTTTTGTAGTGCTAAACTGATGGGATTGTTGCTAGGAGACCTTACCAAGGTAACATGTTTCCCTTGGCAATATCCCTCTCAACACAACTTAAATTAGTGCTGATTATGTAATTTTGTAGCTCTTTAGTGATGTTTCTCTGAAGACGCTTCATCAGTCTGAAACTTCAGTATGTATTATGCATTAATAAAGGTTTCAAATTGTATAGTATTATACATTAGTGTCACATAAGATTATTATTTTGCATGTTCAATATAGTTTTAATGTTTCTGAAAGTCTCTTATGCTCACAAAATCTGCATTTATTTGATCAAAAATACAGTCAAACATTAATATTGTCAAATGTTATAACAATTTAAAACAACTGTTTTCTATTTGAATATATATTCACATGTAATTTACTTTTGTAATGGTTCAGCATCATTACTCAGTCTTTAGTGTCACATGATCCTTCAGAAATTATGTGCTGGGTAGATTACTTACAAATTGTATTATGTTACTGATTGCAAATTACATGACAAAATTGGACTACTTTTTGACTACTTTTGACCTACTTTGATTTAAATAGGATAGTATTGTACTATATTGATATGAAAGTATAAAGAGTAAGAAAATGTTTTCCATTCATTGTTATTAACAACATGAAAGGTTTCCCAAACTGAAGGAACTGCAGGAGGTTTGTGAGCTTTAAAATCTTCAAAATGTAAAATTAAAAAATATTTAAATTTTGTTTCAGTATTCTTTGATGAATAGAGCGTTCAAAAGAACAGCATTTATTTGAAATAAATGAACACGGACATTATGTATTTACCCACGTTTTTATCAATTTAAGACATCTATGTTGAATACAATTTATTTATTAAAAAAAAACTTTTGGATGACTTTGTATAAAAATGTGAAAAATATGTAGAATTGTATTTTTTTTTTAAATAAGAGCTGATTTTAGTTTGAATCATTCATTGCTTGGGAAATGCAAAGTCAAATAGAGTGCATTATATTTTTGGGATATTTTACACACTGTGCTCTGGTTGTATACTAGCATATTTTGGCTAGTAGGTAATCTGGGTAATCTATGCATTAAAATATTTGCATACACTGTAAAAAATGATCGTGATTTTAACAGTAAAAGACTGTAAAAATGCTACAGTAAAAACCTGTAACCAGGTTAACAGTAAGTTTCCATACTATATTCAGTGAATACATGTAATTACATTTAATGTGATTCTACAGTAAAATACTGTTAAAAATACGGTTTTTGGAAGTGAAAAAGAAAAAGTCATTGTATAATTTACAGTGAAAAACCGTAAATGGACACTCGCAGAATTCCCTGCATGACACTTCATATTTGATGTTTTTTGTTGAAATAACATGTTTCTTTTTAGTTTTTTCTTATCAGTTGTGTACATTATGGTTTAATCTTACATCTAATGTTGTTAAATGCATGTTTATTGCATTATTTCAGTATCGTGTGTGTCACCGTGATGGGGTTTAGTGTTTGTGTAAATGACACTGTGCATCTTCTATATATACAGTAAGTTTTGCCCTCCTCAGCTCGTAGAAAAGTCATGTTTGTGATGAGCTTTGGTTCATCGTGTGACTTTCTCATCACCACCAGTTTTTGATGGTTATCAGTTCATTACAATGGTTTAAAACAGATATTAACACTTCAATATGTTGGTTTATTAACATTACATCAGTTAATGAAATATGGTATTTTATTGTGAATTTAGATTAAGTCTGTAAAACCTAAAATGTTGCTACCATATTTTTTACGGGGAAGTTCTGGCAACCACAGCTGCCGGTATTTTACCGTAAATGTATATAAGATGAACTTTATCCTACTACAACATAAGATATTGTTAAAGTCACTGCTGATATTGCTTCCAATTCAGTTGTCACACTGAAAATGAAAGTATTCAAGGCCATTCCGGTTTTTCATGCATACAAATGTGCATACTGTGGTAGTAGCCGATGTGATTTCAAGCTTGTGTTGAGCAGAGTACGGATGCAGGATGTCGCTCTAAACAGCGGGAGCAGAATTCAGAGGGACTAGACTGCTCTCGACAGCCAAACAGCACTGGATGAATAGAGTCTTCCATGGCTCGTGAATAAAGTTGTGTGCATACTGTAGGATTTGTGGAGAACACAAAAGCCCAGCAGGAAGAGTGGCAGAGGTGTGTGGGAGAGAGCGCATATGCCAGAGCGTACAGACATGTAATTACAGTACAGTCCCTCAGAAAAAACGGCGAATGGCTGCAGGCTTGGAGAGAGAGGATGGAGGGAAAAGACTGAAGAGGACAGAGAGAAATTTAAATGTAACTGTAAAAAAAAATGTCTGACAAATGTCAATTGAAAAAAGACAGTCCGACATGAAACTCCCACTGAATAGACATACATACTCACATAGAGAACAGGTTCCCATGGCATTCGTCTCACTTTTCTTTTCACAAACCATCTTTCTGGAATAACCCTATTATTGCATGACAGTTTCTCACTCTCTGAAATAACTCCCTGATGGGTTGTAAAGTGGGAGTGTTTGCATTATGTAAACTGTAAGGCACGGCGAATGGCTGCAGGCTTGGAGAGAGAGGATGGAGGAAAAAGACTGAAGAGGACAGAGAGAAATTTAAATGTAACTGTAAAAAAAAATGTCTGACAAATGTCAATTGAAAAAAGACAGTCCGACATGAAACTCCCACTGAATAGACATACATACTCACATAGAGAACAGGTTTCCATGGCATTCGTCTCACTTTTCTTTTCACAAACCATCTTTCTGGAATAACCCTATTGTTGCATGACAGTTTCTCACTCTCTGAAATAACTCCCTGATGGGTTGTAAAGTGGGAGTGTTTGCATTATGTAAACTGTAAGGCAGGCCCTAACAACCACAATGCCCTGGCAACCAAAAAAAAAAATATATATATATATATATATATATACTTGTTTTATTGTCCAGCAGGCAAAATCAAACTCAAATGACAGAAAACACGTTGAATTTATTATTATTAGATTAAGTCAACCACTACATCTCAGTTCATTGTCTCTAAAGGTTATTTTTTTATGTTGGTTTCGACATTTAGTTCCCTCTTAAATTAAAATTATTTTTGTGAATTCTGTCCTCCAAACTAAAATTAAATGATCATATATTTGTAATAGCTGTTGGCCAACAACTGAACACAATAAAAACACACGGGCAGCAAGAGTCAGCAATAAAGAACATGCATTTTAACGGAAAGGATGAACTGTGTTCTTGGAGTTTTTCATAAATGTCACATGAAGCTCTGATAAGTTTCACTCATTTATTAATTACAATTTCTGTTGGAGAAAACCATGTTTTATTTTTGTTTCATAGTTGCTGTAAAAACTAAGATAGGGTTTATAAAATAGGGTATATAGGGTACCCCATATAGTCTGACAACATGCCCAGTTAAAGGGTCAAGATGTGCCCATACAGAAGGTGTCACAGCTAGCTTTATTCTCCCCAACAATTCAGTACAAATATGAAAATAAACACTTTTGCAACCATGCCACTGCACTGTACTGCCACTGCCAATGAATGATACGATGATGAGCTAAATAAGGGCTCGTCAGTAAACACAGAACTACAAAAGAGTATTTCAGATGTAGGCTATGTTGCGGGTTTAAACTGAATTAGTGGAAGAGTCAGACTCAGAACAGATCCATCACCTCACAACATCACAGACTTCCTGTCTGCCTGCCCTGATACTATCTTTCCTCTCTATGTGTGTGTGTTTGGTCACACTTCTTATCTTAGCGCGCTCCAGCTCTCTTTTAATTGCACTATACGCCAGACGTCGTCTGCACCCGCCACCAGTTTGATTCAAGAGATCAATGTCTCCGCTCTGGACCGCAGCGAGGCCTGATTTATTCCTTTGCACCAGTTACAAACAATCTCTCCAAGCAGCTCCAGTTTCCTTCAAATGTTTCTTTTCCTTTTCAGAAAGAAAGTCACTTGTTTAAAAATCATGCAAATGTAGGTTTGCTGCATGGTGAGTGAATCTCAGCTATGAATTTGTAGTAAAGCCGGCCTCGCGACTTAATTGGTGTTAAAGGGAAACTGGTTTTGTTTCAGCACATTGGCATTGTGCTGCTGTTTGAATTGTGCTCTGTGTAGCGAGACAGCCCCCTCCTGAGGAGCTCAAATAGAAATCTTTCTAACTGTCTGAACTAAGAAAGTGTGACATGTTCTCTTTCTGTGAAGGAGAAACAAAAGCCCTCAGTCGCCATGAGCGGAGGTCACTCAGCACGGCTCGTTCAGCCTAATGACATCTGTCCATTAGCATTTGTTCAAGTCAATTAAAAAAACAAAACGTTAAACAAGCGAAAGAGAGAGGAAAAAAACAATGTAACAAATGAGCTCATCAGACGAGGGCGACAAAAAAGTATAAATGTTTTTCTACGCTGCACTGGCAGGAAGGGGCTTCAGGGCTGCAGACCTGAGCGATATCGAGAAACCACGATTCAGGACGGACTGTTTATAGTCTCAGCTCTAGCTACATACATCACCAGTGACAAAACATAACAAGCAGAGGACTGGAACTGTTCAATCAAAGTCAATCATTATAACCAGATGCGCAGTGAACAAGTGCTTTCTTACAGTCCTACTGCTTTTCAATACATATTAACTGTGAAAATCGAACGAATCAAAATCACATTTAGTATTCCAATTCAGTATGACTTTGCCTTAGCTAAGCCATTAGAACAGGGGTATCAAACTCAGTTCCTGGAGGGCCGGAGCCCTACAGAGTTTAGATTTAACCCTAATTAAACATACCTGATCCAACTAATCAAGTCCTTCAGGCTTATTTGAAAACTACATGGTATGAGTACTGGAGCAGGGCTGGAACTAAACTCTGCAGGGCTCCGGCCTAGTTGGGCGCATGCACATGCAGCGACCGGCAGTGAATGAGAATTTGGCGTCCTGTTTTATGTGGTTTTATTCATTTTAAATGTTTTTATTGTCTTGCATTGTCTTGACTACATGAATAAGCGATTCTAGATTTAGTTGGAAAATGGATTTATCTTATTTTGTCGCGCTGGGACTTCTTTTGTATCTGTTGTCTGCATGCAACATCCGTGGGACTGTATGCCAGGTGAGGACACAGTATTCCAGAGATATGTTACTGCAGCTAAACCTCGCTAGTTCGGCTCAGGGAATGTATTTTACACCGGAGTTACCGAGCTTTATTCTGAGAGATTCTCATGGACCGAGGAGTGTGGAAAAGAAGCGGGACATCGACTTATCCATTGATGGATTTGGAGCTCATTTTTGTTTGGATCGGCTGGCAGAGGTAACGGGGAAAACTCAAGGAGGCGGGGTATGTCTATATGTCAACACACAATATTGTACCTCTCTGACTGTCAGAGAGCGTGTCTGTACGCCAGATGTGGAACTTTTAGCGGTTTCACTTCGTCCTTTCTATTTACCCCGTGAGTTTCCTCAACGTTTCATGACAACAGTCTACATTCATGTCTATATTTGATGTAGTACAGAGATTGCAGTCGATCTCACCGGATGCACCTAACTTTGTTCTTGGCGATTTTAACCATGTTTCTCTTAAACAGACACTCAAAACTTTTCAGCAATATGTCTCCTGTCCATCCAGACGGGGTAAGACATTAGATCTCTGTTATGGGTCTGTAAAGGATGCTTATAAATCTCTCCCGCTTCCTCCATTGGGCTCTGCTGATCATAATTGCATTCATTTACTGCCCATATACAAGACTATTTTAAAGAGAGAGAGAGCAAAGATCAAGGACATAAGTATATGGTCTGAAGAATCTGTGTCCTGTTTGCAGGAATGTTATAGTTGTACTGATTGGGACATTTTTAAACAGGCCTGTGGTAATGATGTGGACTCACTGGTAGATGTAACATGCTCATATATTACTTTATGCAAAGACATGATAATTCCCAGTAAGCGTGTTAAAATATATTCTAATAACAAACCCTGGGTGACTAAATCTGTGAAGTCCTGCTTACAAAGGAAAAAACTTGCCTTTAAACAGGGAGCATCCTCTGATTTGTATTTGGCTACAAGATTGAAAGATTGAAATTTTAAAAGCTAAACAAGATTATAAAATAAAATTGGAGAACAAGATGGCTGCAAATAATTCTGATTCGGCCTGGGCGAGTATGAAAAGTATAGCAGGCCTTCATAATAATTCAGACAGCAGCACTCATGTTATGTTGGATGGTTTTAATTCTG
>NW_015505279.1:962807-994601 GCF_001515645.1 Sinocyclocheilus grahami | reverse complement strand
TCAAAACTGATCTTCAGGATGTTGAAAAGGCTTTTAATTCAGTAAAGGTGAACAAAAGCCCTGGACCTGATAATATTTGCGGCCGGTTACTTAAATCATGTGCAAAAGAACCTGAAGAAGTCCTGTATTTCACGATATTTATAACAAGTCACTACAGACACAACATGTACCTAATCTATGGAAAGATGCAGTGGTTGTCCCAGTTCCAAAATGTAGTAATCCTAGAATTATTAATGATTTTAGGCCAGTCGCTCTGACTTCAGTTTTAATGAAAAGTTTTGAGAAACTGGTCAGGTCTGAGATCTTGAGGCAGACTGAATATGCTCTGGATCCCATGCAATTTGCATATAGGCCTCATAGAGGAGTAGAGGATGCCACAATTACATTGCTTAACTTGCTTTTTAGACATTTAGAGGAGAATGGGACACATGCTAGACTTTTATTTATAGACTTTTCGTCGGCTTTTAATACAATTCAACCCCACATTTTAACCAGAAGGTTTTTAGAACAGTTTGAGTTAAGTAATAACCTGGTAGGTTGGATTCTTGACTTTCTTACAAATAGGACACAGAGAGTGAGGGTCAATGGTACTTTGTCTTTGTACTTTGATTTTAGGAGGAAGACTCGCATGAACAAAGCTACTCTAATAAAAGGCCAGACTATTGAGTACGTGCAATCTTATAAATACCTTGGGACTATTATTGATGATAAATTAAAATTTGAAGCTAATTGTGCAGCTGTGTGTAGAAAAGGTCACCACCGCCTGTATTGTTTGAGGAAATTATCACACTTTCATATTGACCAAACGTTAATGATCATGTTTTATCGTGCTTTTATTGAATCAGTTTTGTCTTTTTCTCTGGTCGCACGGTTTGGTCAAACATCTTTAAAAGCGAGAAATTCTTTAAACCAGATAGTTAAATGGTCTAGTCGATTGGTGGGTGAGTCACAGTTGGATCCAACATCGTTGTATACCAGACAGTTGCAACGACTGTCTACTTCTATTTTAAATGATGACTCCCACCCTTTGCACAGTGAGTTTCAGCTTCTTCTCTCTGGGCGGAGGTTTTTAATCCCAAGGTGTAAAACAAAGCGATATAAAAACAGCTTTGTTCCCGCTGTTTTAACTGTGTTAACTAAGTGGTAGGATGTGGGAGTCTTGGAGAATTTATATCTTGTATCAAATTTTTGTTATCTGTTGTGTTATATTTTTAAATGTGTTTTTTGAATTTGTGTTATGGATGGATGTCACTGTCATTTTACTGCAAGACAAATTTACCTGCGGTTATGAATAAAGTAACCTAACCTAACCGGCCCTCCAGGAACTGAGTTTGACACCCCTGCATTAGAACAACTGAAGTCCTGTCAAAATTATTAAAAACACAAACATGTAGGACTACTCTGTAAAAAAAAGTTTTTGATCTGTTGTAGATCTTAATGTGAATGACTAATTTCATTTTTTTTATATATTCAGATGAAAATGACAGAATTTTCTCTAGTGAAGATTCTTTTTTCAATAATCTGTTACACTTTGATGTACATCACAATCAAGAAGAATGAATAAATGAATTAGGCATTTGAATGAATGAATGAATGAATAAGGCATCTGAATGAATGAATGAGGCATCGGAATGAATGAATAAGGAATTTGAATGAACGAATGAATGAATGAATGAATGAATGCATTAGGCATTTGAATGAATGAATGAATGCATTAGGCATTTGAATGAATGAATGAATGAATTAGGCATCTGAATGAATGAATGAATTAGGCATTTGAATGAATGAGGCATCTGCATGAATGAATGAATGAATAAGGCATTTGAATTAACGAATGAATGAATGCATGAATAAATTAGGCATTTGAATGAATGAATGAGGCATCTGAATGAATGAATGAATTAGGTATTTGAATGAATGAATGAATGAGGCATCTGAATTAATGAATGAATGAGGCATCTGAATGAATGAATGAATTAGGTATTTGAATGAATGAATGAATGAGGCATCTGAATTAATGAATGAATGAGGCATCTGAATGAATGAATGAATGAGGCATCTGAATGAACGAATGAATGAATGAATTAGGCATTTGAATGAATGAGGCATCTGCATGAATGAATGAATGAATAATGCATTTGAATGAACGAATGAATGAATGAATTAGGCATTTGAATGAATGAATGAGGCATCTGAATGAATGAATGAACGAACGAATGAATAAGGCATTTGAATGAATGAATGAATGAATGAGTGAATGAATGAATGATGCATTTGAATGAATGAATGAATGAATGAGTGAATGAATGAATGATGCATTTGAATGAATGAATGAACGAACGAATGAATGAATATATAAGGCATGTGCAAATGTTGCAAACATAAAGATAATGTTAATAAAAGGAAATATAATAAAATAATGTTGCAAACATTATTGGTGCTTGCCAGATTGTTATGTGGTTGCTAAAGGCTGGAATACAGTGCACAACTATATTCCAGTCTGAAGCAATATATTTTAAAACACTAGGCATCACACACTAAATAGCTGAGGATCACACACTACCTTTTTGTAATTGACTTTGACTTGACTTTCAAGTCATTCCGAAAACAACAAAAACTCACACAGAAGCATGTGCCTTGTTGCTAGGAGACATGAGCAATGAAAACAATGTGTTCTAGAACCGGCTCAAAATATCGACTATGTCTGATATCCTCTTGACTGGATGGGATCATAGTCTGAAGCTCATCATACACAGCAAGACTTTCTGTGAAATCTGCCAGTTCTGAAAATCTGCAGACTGGCTTTGACTATTCCAGATTACAAATTGAGGCAACAATCTGGGTGAAAGTTGTATAGTGTATTCTGGCCTCAGTACAACTCTGCTTTAAGGCAAGCCTCCAAGGTTAGCAAAAACATGTATGTGGTACGCAGGGAAGGAAACCAGAGGCCGTCTTTAAAAAATGGATGTCAATGGAGGAGAGGCTTACTACGGTGAATACACTGCTTTTGTGGGAACATAGCTGTAGCAAATCAGCTCATGGAAAATATGAATAATTAACCATAACTAGTTATAATTAACTATTCATATTTTAGATCCACTGTAGATATTTAGCTGACCACTCAGGGTCAACCGTCTTGTCAATTCTAAGAACGTTAATTTCCTGGTTAAAGGAAATAACCTTCTTACTGCACAATTCTATAAGTTTGTAACGTAAATCTGCATGATTATTGACTCCGGTTATGAGTAAACAATGAACACATCAAGTGTGATACAAGTAAGGTTTTATTAACTACATAAAAACTTAAACTAGTCTAACATACTACATAAACACATAAAGCCCGTCTAACATACACGTTCAACTTAAGGTTAATTTTCATTCAGTTTGCTTTTTGGTCTACTTAGGTGAATCAAACACAGGTGTCTTTATTCAATAAAACAAAGATCTTATAGATCTTTATGCATTACTAAAACATCATTATAATATTTCGTTTTTTTTTTTATCTAATCACACATTACAGTTGATGTTTAGAGGCAAATTTTGGCAAAACCAGTTGTGATAAATTAATAATGTTTATTAAAAAACATCATGCGATTAATCACGATTGATTTTAATTTACAAACAGCCTCAGGTTATACATGTATCATCTGTACACAGAATACAATAGTGTAATATTTCTGTCATCATTTCCTCACTTTACCTGGCACTGCAAGGCAGTCCAACCCTCAAGCATTCATTAGTGCAGAATACTGAAGCAAGACCTTTGAGAGTCTGGGTGGAGTTTACAGTAGTGCTTATTATATCATTTAATGAATCAACAGTCAATAGACTAATCCTCAATATCAGCACTCTGTGTCGGAGAGACGACGGAGACCAGGAGCAAACAAACAGGCTTTATTAACATCCACAACAAAGGGGACGCTACACTTGGAAACAGCAGAGACACACGAACGCTACGTTAAGACCTGGCAAACACAAACTGAACCGACTGGGGCTTAAATACACAGGATAACGAGGGACTAATGACAAGACACACCTGAAATCAACGAACACAATCAACACGAGGGAGAAACTAGGTCCCAGGGAGCACATGGGGACAAAGGCACACAAGACAGTAACACAGGGGCAGTCCATGGGCGTGACACTCAACATGTTTGCCATCAAACAATTGTCTCGGATTTGAGAGTTTACACACAATTTAAAAAAAAGCGATTTTATAAGAGAAGTCAAAGACAATTTTGCAACAGCTAGGATACAGTTTACCACAGATCTCACTCATTACTATGGTATCCGCAAAGAGTGATTGGCTGTCGCACGACTCTGAAAGAAATTCACTGACATTAAAACTGTTATGTGATTGGTTATCAAGGCACACGTGATCTAAGTTAAACAGTAATGATGCGTGTCTAGCAAACACCACTAATAATCTAAAGATGGGTTAATATGATTGAATTCTATTGAAATACTTAAATAAAGACCCTTTTGATCCTGTATGAGGTGTTAAAGAATTCATCTCAAGGATGGACTGCTATGATAAAAACAATCAGCTGTTTAAATCTAAAGTGAATCTTAAGCAGGAGAAACACCTGTCTGAAGCAGAGTGAGGTGCGTGTGTGTTTGTGTGTGTTTGCATAGCGTGACGCTTTGCCACAAGCCCCTAGAGACCCTTGCTTTGTTACACACACTAACACATCAGAGCGCTCAGGTTTACAGCCCAACCTGCCCACCTGATCCCCCCCACTGCAATCAGTCTTCTGTTGGCACACGCAATTAAAAGATGTCAAACCTGGTTTCTTTAACCGTGTTTTGGTTTGGCTTGTCAGCATGTCAAAGGGTATCTAAAGAAGGTCTCAATTAAGGCAGAATAAGAGCGGCCTGGAAAGTGAGTTTGAGGAGAACTGCTGTCCCTCAGGCATAAGAGGACGCACACAGGGAGACAATGGTCTGGGAACACGATAAGGATGAGGGGGGGATAGGCATGTCTGTCTCTCCTGCTCCCTTGGGAATTCTGGGACTGAGACGCTGGGATTCCGAAGGAGAGGTATCAGGTTTGTACGGCTGCTGCGGACGGCTGGGATGCGTTCCAAGGCCAGGGATACGGAGGCGCCACCAGGTAACGAGAGGCGCGGAGTTGACGTGCCAACAAGTGTAACCGGAGCCCCAAAAAGCCAGATTGAAACCTCCAGTCCATCATAATTACAGAGGGAAACATTGCTGTCACTGGAATATCCTACTCAACATATACAGTATCCAGAACTCTACTACACAAAACACCTTCTCATAGGAAAATTCCGGATCTATATGCGGTTTATATAAACGAACAGGAAGTGTGTTTACAGTAGTACTCTTAAAACGGAAGCAGTTCTGGCCTCTTAGGCTTCTATTGCAAGTGCAATTATGTGCTTTTTTTCCCCCGCGACAATTTGACCTGATTTCCTGTGGTAATCAAAAGCAGGCTTAAAGGGTTAGTTCACACCAAAATTAAAACTACTCCACCATGCCACTCCATTAGCACCAAAAATTCAACAAAATTATAAACACATTGTAATCCATATGAATCGAGCGGTTTCATCCAAATCTTCTGAAGAGACACAATTATTGCATATGATGAACAGACTTAATTTATGTTTTTATTTACATATAAACATGCATAGAGCAAATTAACTATGGTAATGGAAGCTCGACCGTACTTGCTTGATGCACAAGAACAAACGAGGTTTGTTCTCACACAAGTACGGGTTAGATTCCATTGACCATATTTGATGAGCTGTGTGCATCAACCAATTTGGTTTACATGTGAATAATATCCTAAATTACATTGAAATTCATCATTTAAAGCAATCGTGTTTCTTCAGAAGAAAACACTCGAGTCATATGGATTACTTTTACAATGTCTTTATGAACTTTATGAAGCATCAGTGTTTAGGTGGAATGGAACAGAAATCTCTCTCTAGTTCCATTTCGAAATGAACAATAGGTCTAACGGGTTTGAAATAACTTGAGGGTGAGTAAATGGTGATAGAATTTTCAGTTTGGGGTGAACTAACCCTTTAAGTCTTATTCTGATGGTGATGATGATGGATCCAGATGGCTGTGTCTGTAGTGTGCGTTAGCTCTGATGCCTGTGCTCGGCTCTCAGGGGCTCAGCGGTTTGAGTGACTGCAGTCGGGGGAAACGCTGCAATGCAAGCACATATTACGGTTTACACAGCTTTCCGAGTGATGTCGCCAAGAACACAGTTATTTTCCCCACAACACATACATAGACCGCCAGCTGCTTTAAGACGTTTCGCCTGCGCGCGCTATGGACTGTGCACTAATGTAAGAACTTTAGAGGCATATTTCAAATGGCTGTGGGTTAAATACAAAGTATCAAGTACATAGGTGCATGCAGGGCTAGCCCGAGCCTTTATGGGGCCCTAAGCTAAATTTTATTTGGGGGCCCCTTGGTGCCACCAATACGACTGATTATTGCCAATGCTTGATTATTCGCACACTATAAATCTTAATATCTTCCCGGTCTACTGACTTTTATTTATGACTTACTATAACTCTCGTCAACTCTACAATAAGTAAATCCACTTTACCAGCTAATTACTCGTCAACAGTGATGCTATAGAGCAGGGGTCTCCAAACTTGGTCCTGGAGGGCCGGTGTCCTGCAGAGTTTATCTCCAAATGACCTCAACACACCTGCCTGCAAGTTTCTACTGCAGTGGTTCTCAATTCCAGTCCTCGCTTACCACCGCTCTGCACATTTGTGACCCTGGAGCACAAAACCAGTGTTAAGTCGCTGGGGTATATTTGTAGCAATAGCCAAAAAAAACATTGTATGGGTCAAAATTATTGATTTTTCTTTTATGCCAAAAATCATTAGGATATTAAGTAAAGATCATGTTCCATGAAGATATTTTGTATATTCCCTACTGTAAATATATCAAAACTTAATTTTTGATTAGTAATATACATTGCTAAGAACTTCATTTGGACAGCTTTAAAGGCGATTTTCTCAGTATTTTGATTTTGTTTTGCACCCTCAGATTCCAGATTTTAAAATATTGTCCGATCCTAACAAACCATACATCAGTGGAAAGCTTATTTATTCAGCTTTCAGATGATGTATAAATCGCAATTTCGAGAAATTGACCCTTATGACTGGTTTTGTGGTCCAGGGTCACATTTTGTATATTTCTCTTATCACTTCAGACATTTGATCTATTTGACCATAGCGTGCCCTGAGAAGTGGATATTCACAGGATATTCCGCCGTGATTCCAGTTCGAAGGGAGCGTACATTATATGTTCCATTCAAAGGGCATTAAAGTGTGCGAGATGTGAATTTAAATTGTATTTATTTACAGAGATATATTATGCCACTCTAGTAAGTTTCATTTGTGTGTAAAGACGTTGCAGGCCGTGGCGTAGCGCAAATCCACGAATAAATGTTCCTTAGTGATTGCAATGGATTTCCCGTGCTCAGAGAGTAGGGAGCAGTGAACACTGTTTAGGGATCATGTCAATTGGAGCACAGTTGATGCATGGAGCTCTCTTCTTACGAGCTGGTGATCTCGAGACATGCAAAATATGCAGAGCGGTGGTACACGATGACTGGAATTGAGAACCACTGTTCTAGTATGCCTAATAAGAGCTTGATTAGCTGGTTCAGGTGTGTTTAATTGGGGTTGGAGCTAATCTCTGCAGGACACCAGACCTCCAGGACCGAGTTCTGCTATAGAGCTACCGCAAAAAAAAAGAAAGTTCAAAAACAAAATTCTAAAGATGGCCGCGCATTGTTTCTCTGACGCATATACGATCTATAAAGAATGCAAAGGCTCCATGGATGCAATAACCTTTATTTTTAAGAAGAATGTAGATCAATTTAATTTATTTAATCTGGTCACCAGCGGAGAAGCACAAAACAAATGTCTTCTGAAGACTTGAGATACAAGGGTTAGCAGTTATCTGGGTCAAATCTTTCTCAAAATCCCAAAGGTGGAGTGCCATTATGAGTTCCACAATATCTACTGTCAAAATCTTAACATAAATCCTCTTTAACACTCCAGATACTCCAGGCACATTAATTATTCCTCTCTGTTTGGATTTAGTCGAGAGGCCTTGATATGAAATCAGGAGCCAGAAGAACATTAGAGGATACAATTAATATCTGACATGGTCAAGAGTTCTGTGCTCAACTTCTCACATTTGAAGAGGATGACAAATGAAAATTAACCTCCAGACCTTAATTTTTTCACTGGGTCGAGTAAAAGGGAAGAGATGGTAATTCATCCATGGAATCAGCATGAGTGGTCGGCGTGAGGGCTTCAGTGTAATGGTCATTAGTGATGCACTCAATGCTAAACGCAATCAGAAGATGCATTAGCTGCAAAAGGGAGGGAGCGAATTTTACAGCACATTTCTGCTTGTAAATTGATTTGACTTGAAATGAGTGAATGATCAGAGGTTTAAATTCTGTATCATTGTGCAGTAATGACAGCTAAAACTCTGTGTTTCATCTACTGTATCACCAGCTAATCTTCAGATCTTAGCTCAGCTTGCTCACTTGATAGCTTCAGAGACACGCAGGATTACCTTTGGAAATCCTTTTCATAATGAAAAAATAAATCAATTTGACAGATTCATTTGGAAATGTCTCTATATTGAAGTTTGAGGTCAGGATGATTTTTTTTAATGTTTTTTTTTTAAAGGAGTCTTTTATGCTTCATTTGACTATAAATACAGCAGAAACAGTAATATTGTAACAATTAGGACATACATTACTATACTTTTAAAATGTAATTTTTTTGCCCCGATGGCAAAGCTAAAATTCACTCATCTTCTGTATCACATGATCCTTCAGAAATCATTCTAATATGCGGATTTGCTGCTCAAGAAACATTTCTGATTCTAAATGTTGAAAACCGGGTGCAGCCGTTTCTTTCAGGATTCTTGGAATAGAAAATCAATTTCCTTTGACAGCATTTATATTGAAATAAAAAAAATCGTTTGACGATAATTATCTTTACTGTCAATTTCGATCAACTTAATGTATCCTTTCTGAATAAAAATTAATTTCTTAAAAAAAAAAAAAAACTACTCCAAACTCTTAAACACGTACTGTATTATAAAGTGAAGTGACATGTGGCCAAGTATGGTGACCCATACTAGGAATTAGTGCTCTGCATTTAACCCATCCAAAGTGCACACACACAGCAGTGAACACACACACACCGTGAACACACACCCGGAGCAGTGGGCAGCCATTTATGCTGCGGCGCCCGGGAAGTGCCTTGCTCAAGGGCACCTCAGTCGTGGTATTGAAGGTGGGAGAGAGCACCGTACATTCACTCCCCCCACCTACAATCCCTGCCAGTACGAGACTCGAACCCACAACCTTTGGGTAACAAACACTGTAACATCAAACAGTGCAGAGCTACAGTCTGATAAGTAAAATGAAGATTTTATTTTAGACACATTTGAGCAATATACAAAACATTTTATTTGTTTTTCAAAGGAAGTGCTTCAAAATCTACATTTTTTACATTTTAAGGAGAATGTTTCATGAAAAAACTAACAATATCAACTCAAATCTTCAGCGTTCATCTTCACAGTAGACCAATGCACTCTTCTCTTGTGTGAATAACTGCCCATCATCTGTCTATCACAAGTAACAAATGCAGATGTGTCACGTACAATGCAATAGAACAGTATGTGTGATATTGTGTGTGTGTGTGTGTGTTACATAGGTGCATGCAGGGCTAGCCCGAGCCTTTATGGGGCCCTAAGCTAAATTTTATTTGGGGGCCCCTTGGTGCCACCAATACGACTGATTATTGCCAATGCTTGATTATTCGCACACTATAAATCTTAATATCTTCCCGGTCTACTGACTTTTATTTATGACTTACTATAACTCTCGTCAACTCTACAATAAGTAAATCCACTTTACCAGCTAATTACTCGTCAACAGTGATGCTATAGAGCAGGGGTCTCCAAACTTGGTCCTGGAGGGCCGGTGTCCTGCAGAGTTTATCTCCAAATGACCTCAACACACCTGCCTGCAAGTTTCTACTGCAGTGGTTCTCAATTCCAGTCCTCGCTTACCGCCGCTCTGCACATTTGTGACCCTGGAGCACAAAACCAGTGTTAAGTCGCTGGGGTATATTTGTAGCAATAGCCAAAAAAAACATTGTATGGGTCAAAATTATTGATTTTTCTTTTATGCCAAAAATCATTAGGATATTAAGTAAAGATCATGTTCCATGAAGATATTTTGTATATTCCCTACTGTAAATATATCAAAACTTAATTTTTGATTAGTAATATACATTGCTAAGAACTTCATTTGGACAACTTTAAAGGCGATTTTCTCAGTATTTTGATTTTGTTTTGCACCCTCAGATTCCAGATTTTAAAATATTGTCCGATCCTAACAAACCATACATCAGTGGAAAGCTTATTTATTCAGCTTTCAGATGATGTATAAATCGCAATTTCGAGAAATTGACCCTTATGACTGGTTTTGTGGTCCAGGGTCACATTTTGTATATTTCTCTTATCACTTCAGACATTTGATCTATTTGACCATAGCGTGCCCTGAGAAGTGGATATTCACAGGATATTCCGCCGTGATTCCAGTTCGAAGGGAGCGTACATTATATGTTCCATTCAAAGGGCATTAAAGTGTGCGAGATGTGAATTTAAATTGTATTTATTTACAGAGATATATTATGCCACTCTAGTAAGTTTCATTTGTGTGTAAAGACGTTGCAGGCCGTGGCGTAGCGCAAATCCACGAATAAATGTTCCTTAGTGATTGCAATGGATTTCCCGTGCTCAGAGAGTAGGGAGCAGTGAACACTGTTTAGGGATCATGTCAATTGGAGCACAGTTGATGCATGGAGCTCTCTTCTTACGAGCTGGTGATCTCGAGACATGCAAAATATGCAGAGCGGTGGTACACGATGACTGGAATTGAGAACCACTGTTCTAGTATGCCTAATAAGAGCTTGATTAGCTGGTTCAGGTGTGTTTAATTGGGGTTGGAGCTAATCTCTGCAGGACACCAGACCTCCAGGACCGAGTTCTGCTATAGAGCTACCGCAAAAAAAAAGAAAGTTCAAAAACAAAATTCTAAAGATGGCCGCGCATTGTTTCTCTGACGCATATACGATCTATAAAGAATGCAAAGGCTCCATGGATGCAATAACCTTTATTTTTAAGAAGAATGTAGATCAATTTAATTTATTTAATCTGGTCACCAGCGGAGAAGCACAAAACAAATGTCTTCTGAAGACTTGAGATACAAGGGTTAGCAGTTATCTGGGTCAAATCTTTCTCAAAATCCCAAAGGTGGAGTGCCATTATGAGTTCCACAATATCTACTGTCAAAATCTTAACATAAATCCTCTTTAACACTCCAGATACTCCAGGCACATTAATTATTCCTCTCTGTTTGGATTTAGTCGAGAGGCCTTGATATGAAATCAGGAGCCAGAAGAACATTAGAGGATACAATTAATATCTGACATGGTCAAGAGTTCTGTGCTCAACTTCTCACATTTGAAGAGGATGACAAATGAAAATTAACCTCCAGACCTTAATTTTTTCACTGGGTCGAGTAAAAGGGAAGAGATGGTAATTCATCCATGGAATCAGCATGAGTGGTCGGCGTGAGGGCTTCAGTGTAATGGTCATTAGTGATGCACTCAATGCTAAACGCAATCAGAAGATGCATTAGCTGCAAAAGGGAGGGAGCGAATTTTACAGCACATTTCTGCCTGTAAATTGATTTGACTTGAAATGAGTGAATGATCAGAGGTTTAAATTCTGTATCATTGTGCAGTAATGACAGCTAAAACTCTGTGTTTCATCTACTGTATCACCAGCTAATCTTCAGATCTTAGCTCAGCTTGCTCACTTGATAGCTTCAGAGACACGCAGGATTACCTTTGGAAATCCTTTTCATAATGAAAAAATAAATCAATTTGACAGATTCATTTGGAAATGTCTCTATATTGAAGTTTGAGGTCAGGATGATTTTTTTTTTAATGTTTTTTTTAAAGGAGTCTTTTATGCTTCATTTGACTATAAATACAGCAGAAACAGTAATATTGTAACAATTAGGACATACATTACTATACTTTTAAAATGTGATTTTTTTGCCCCGATGGCAAAGCTAAAATTCACTCATCTTCTGTATCACATGATCCTTCAGAAATCATTCTAATATGCGGATTTGCCGCTCAAGAAACATTTCTGATTCTAAATGTTGAAAACCGGGTGCAGCCGTTTCTTTCAGGATTCTTGGAATAGAAAATCAATTTCCTTTGACAGCATTTATATTGAAATAAAAAAAATCGTTTGACGATAATTATCTTTACTGTCAATTTCGATCAACTTAATGTATCCTTTCTGAATAAAAATTAATTTCTTAAAAAAAAAAAAAAACTACTCCAAACTCTTAAACACGTACTGTATTATAAAGTGAAGTGACATGTGGCCAAGTATGGTGACCCATACTAGGAATTAGTGCTCTGCATTTAACCCATCCTAAGTGCACACACACAGCAGTGAACACACACACACCGTGAACACACACCCGGAGCAGTGGGCAGCCATTTATGCTGCGGCGCCCGGGAAGTGCCTTGCTCAAGGACACCTGTCGTGGCATTGAAGGTGGGAGAGAGCGCTGTACATTCACTCCCCCCACCTATAATACCTGCCAGTACGAGACTCGAACCCACAACCTTTGGGTAACAAACACTGTAACATCAAACAGTGCAGAGCTACAGTCTGATAAGTAAAATGAAGATTTTATTTTAGACACATTTGAGCAATATACAAAACATTTTATTTGTTTTTCAAAGGAAGTGCTTCAAAATCTACATTTTTTACATTTTAAGGAGAATGTTTCATGAAAAAACTAACAATATCAACTCAAATCTTCAGCGTTCATCTTCACAGTAGACCAATGCACTCTTCTCTTGTGTGAATAACTGCCCATCATCTGTCTATCACAAGTAACAAATGCAGATGTGTCACGTACAATGCAATAGAACAGTATGTGTGATATTGTGTGTGTGTGTGTGTGTGTCTGGGCCAGTCTTTCCAGGACTATGCAGAAGTCTCCGTGTGTTCAGGCCTGAGCCAGTCGCTCCAGGACTCTGCGATACTCCGCCAGCACATCCTGGTAGCTTTTCTCCAGCTCCTCGTGTTGCAGTCTCGTGTCCATCTGGCTGATTTGGGATGCCAGCTCCTCTGGCCTCAAACACTTCTGCATCTTAGTCAGCTCACGCTGGTTTTTCTACACACAAGGCAAAAGCGGTGTCAGTACAGCGCAGGAGAAAATAAGATGCAAAGCAGTTCACCAGATCCCATCCAAAAACTGCCATTGAACAGAAACCCCAGGGCACATGTGATTACATCACAGCTGAACTTCATGTATAAAAACCCAACGAGAGAACGAGAGGAGAAATAAAAGAGCTATGAACAAAAACAGAGTCTGTACGGTTGTTGAGAGGCGTTGGCACTGAACCAAGACTGACGAAACATGAATTCAAAAGAAAGCGCACACACAGACACAATATATAGAATATATACAGATTTAGGATTCGCATTCACTAAACTCGCAGCTTCATATTCAGTGACAACTATAAGAAGCCATCAATCAGCTGATTTTCTTTTTAATCTACTTTTTCTAAAACGTCCGCAGGGAGTTTACATGCATGACATATCAGCCAATCACTGTTGTCCTCATAGAGCAACTTACATTTTAAAAAACAGAGAGAGAGAGAGAGAGAGAGAGAGAGCGCGAGCGAGCGAGGGGGCATATGGTCTGCAGATCCTGCTCTATTTCCTTTCCAGCCTCATGTTTTTCACTCTTTCTTTGGCTCGGTCTGTTTCGTCTGGTGTGTGCGTGCGGTTATTCTGCTGTCAGAGTTCTCTGTCCTGGACAGTGTCATGATGAGAGCGGTTCTGATCCAACACATTACCGCTGCTGGAGCTTCAGCACCAAAGCACATATCCCATCATCCCACATTATCTGCAACACATCAACTAATATCACCATAACCTCCAAAGAGAATCAAGACACATGGAGCGAAAAGAAACAGCTAATCGAGTTAAAAGATAAATGAAATAAGATGAAAAGATAAAGACCACTGCACAAAATCTCTGGCAGCAGAATTTTGCAAAAACCTCCTGAGAATTGCAAAGTTCCAAAACCTGTCTGACATTCGTTCTACTGTGGAACTCAAAAAGGGAAATTCAGCAGAATGTTCACGCTGCTCTTTACCATACAATGAACACAAACAGTAACTAGAACATATTAAAGGGTTACTCCACCCTAAACTGAAAATGGTCATTAATCACTTACCCCCATGTCATTCCAAACCCGTAAAAGCTTTGTTCGTCTTCGGAACACAATTTAAGATATTTTGGATGAAAACCAGGAGGCTTGTAACTGTCCCATTGACTGCCAAGTAACTTACACTGTCAAGGCCCAGAAAAGTATGAAAGACATCATCAAAATAGTCCATTTACCATCAGCGGTTCAATCTGAATTTTATGAAGTGACGAGAATACCTTTTGTACGCCAAGAAAACAAAAACAACAGATATGCACCACAAGGATATGTTTTCTGTTTATTTACGCTTTGATTTCAACGAAAACAGTGTAACCGTGTGGTACGGCTGACACAGAACAGCATACGCCGTTTGTGTTCAGTGGATACTCTCCAAAAAGACGAATTGCTAAATAAAGTCGTTATTTTTGTTTTCTTTGCATACAAAAGGTATTCTCATCGCTTCATAACGTTACTGTTGAACAACTGATGGTAAATGGACTATTTTGATGATGTCTTTCATACTTTTCTGGGCCTTGACAGTGTAAGTTACTTGGCAGTCAATGGGACAGTTACAAGCCTCCTGGATTTCATCCAAAATATCTTAAATTGTGTTCCGAAAACGAACAAAGCTTTTACGGGTTTGGAACGACATGGGGGTAAGTGATTAATGACAAAATTTTTATTTTGGGATGGAGTATCCCTTTAAGCTCCAAAAAAAGGGGGTAAAATAATAACAATAAAATGCCATAAAAGAATTCCAGAAGTACGTCACATACTATTTTACAAGATTTCTGAAGACATATGATAGCTTTGTGTGAGAAAGAATCATGATCATTTTATTCTCATGATCATTTTGAGAAAGAATGTCGTAAATTGCTATTCACTAAAAGACTGCTCTAAAATATCACTTGTGGTTATGCAATATACATTTATCGTGATTTTGTTTGTTTTTGGTCATGACAGCTACTAGCCACAATATGCTTTCATTATAGAAAAAGAGTAACTAGGAGATTTTTGCAAATATCGCCTTTTGTGTTCCACAGAAGAAGTTCAAACTTTGAACAAAATGAAGAATGATATTTCACATAATGATTCTTTTTTTCACAGTTCAAAATGCTTATTTTTTCAGAATTGTATTGATGAATCGTAAGTAAAAAATAATTAAAAAAATTTGTTTTATATATATATATATAAACAGCATTTATTTGAAAAAGATATATTTTGTAACATTGTAAATATCTTTCCTGTAACTTTTGATCAACTGAATTTAGATTTAATTAATTTACTGACCCCAAACTTTGGAATGGTAGTATATTTCTTAAAATATATTGGCCAATACTATAATGCATAGATTTAGTTTCTCCCATAATCAGTGCAGAAGTTGTGTGGGCTTACGGATAACTGAAGACATTAAAATACAGCGTCAAACTGCTCAAAATTATAACTAACATATTCACAAGCCTGCAGAAAGATAACTATCGAGGTCAAAAGAATTTCGTGATACTGCACAGCTCCAGTCCTGAGATACGCAACTGTAGCATGTCTTCATGCAGAGAGAGCGGATTAGAGAGAGAGGCCGTGCGCAGGTGACTGGGTGCTGCATTTTTCCTGCTAAATGGCTTCGCTTAAATCAGATGCAAATCTGTAATAATGACACTTGTTGTGAATGAAGCTCGTGGTGTGGATGTGGAGACTGCGGCTGCCGCCCGGCGTGAGCCATTATACCCTCAAACAAACCCAGACCGAGGCCTCGGGTCCCTCTCGCTCTTAACACCGCGTGAGAGGATCACACAGGAAACGCCGCAAACTATTCACGCCACTCAATGAATAAATTATACCAGACAAAGACTGCAGAATATCAGAACAGCAGCACTGAAAGACTTTTGTTTCTGTTCATTTTTATACAGCGCATTTAAACAGGGCTAGAAATGTGCAGCTCTCTTTGAAGTCCAGAAATGCTTCATTTCACATGTTGTCGTTTGAGCTGTGCGGTTTGGAGAACATTATACAAGCAGGCCAATCTAGGCAGTCGCAGCCAGGGTTTGTTTTGGCAAGACTTCACTTGTTTGGTTGTTTCTTGAAATCCATGTTCAGCACACGAAGCTCAGGCTCTGCGCTTTATGACTGACTAATCAGTACATTACCCATTAGGCGTAACTGCTACAACTCCCATGCAATGAGTCAGATCGCAGTATTCTGCTTCTTAAAAGCAGTCAGTTAATGCAGACAAACAGGGATGGACCTACAGATAACATGAGCAGATAAAACACACACACTTACTCTGTAGGGTCCATAGAGTCTTTTTTTCACCTCCAATCGAAATTCTTTGGCTTTCTCTTCATCGCTCATGTCTGTGTTTCTGAGACGCAGGATTTCATAAACACGGCGTGCATGTTTCTGAAAGTTAGACAGTAGACAAGAGACATACTGTAAAGCTTTGTTTCTTTTAACAAATTCTAGCTTTTTCAACCTAAAATTTGGGGACAGCATCTGTGGCACCTTGAGCAGAATATGTGAGGTTCCGATTTTCTTGCACTTGCATTGTTAAATAATATTTTGTTCAAATTGTGAACATTGTCAATACAGTACTTTAGAGGTGGAACTACTTTCAGTTGAAAGTCTGGTTATGCATTACCAATGTAATTCCTGTGAGTAGAGTTCAGGAAGAACATAATTTTTGCAAAATAAACACAGATAGGGTGATAAGGATACAAAGATGAAGGGTCTTCTATCACCCTGAGGGGGTTTATTTTATGATAATGACCAGCTGACTGTGCAATATTCATTCAATCACACCGTTTTCCCAAACAAATTAAACATGGACATGAAATATTGGTTTTATATGATTTTATGTGAAAATAAAGAGAGCATTGAGCGATATGAGAGGCAAGATCTTGCACAGCTATATAAGAAATGCGTAAAAACGGTCAGTGTGCCACAGATGCTATCCATAAAGCATAAGCTGTGACATCCACAAATGCAAAAGTCAAAACCTGAATCAAAAACAGAACATCATGCAAATTATAAATATGGCTTCATACTAGAGATATAATCATATGAAATGTTTACTGTGCTATGTACTTTAGGTACGTTTTGCTATAAGTATTTTTTATATTGATGAGGGGAACGAGCACAGATGATTAAAAAGTTTCTAATCAACCAAACATGAAAAGGAAGCTTACGTCGCATGTCATATTAAAATAAGGTGTAACATCTAATGTCCATATGCTAACTCTCAATGGAGAATAATGTAATTTTGTAACAGCAAAGAGCAGCAATTACTGAATGACTCTTTAACCATGTCCAATTCTCTGGGTTAAAACCATAATGCTCTAGTGCTATTCTGAATCTGTAACCATGACTCAAAGAGGTCCACCATACCACACGCAGTTCCCACTAGCGTAGTATGGAGAGCCAAGCATTTTGCCTGGCCATGCCACAGGCACCACCCTGAGATAATCACTCACAAACAACATGAACAGAGGGGAGTGTGGGGCATAAAAGGGGATGCTGGGTTATAATTGGAGCAGCTAAAGAGTGGCCGAAGTGGCGAGAGATAGAGGAGTCCCACAGGGGTCACTGTTAGGCCCACTCCCACTACCTGCTAATGGCCAGCGGCCTCCAGAGGAAACGGATGTTCACTCGTACCTTTAGGGTAGCATTACAAGTTAGAAACCCATCAGGACAAAGCCAATACCTCTATATATATAAATGCACAAACACTTAACTGTATAATTACTTGGCTTTTTCATCTACAACAGCACCAGCAAAGTTTTACAGCAACAGTAAAGCTTCAAAGAAACATGACAAAAATAGTGCTGGGTGAAAAGAGCTGGAATTTATGAATTTAAATATACAGTATCTTGAAGTTTGTTCTGAAATTTTTTTTCTCCGTTTTTTTTTTGGCAAGCTATTGTTGATAAGCATATTCAAAACAGAGTAAAAAAAATGGTTAGTCTCCCAATAAAGAATGATATTTAATTAACTGATATGCATCAATATAACCATGTAAAACGAACAGTGCTACACATATATTTTTAACTAAAACATTTCGAAGCATATAAAATGCCACGCAGGAACTGTTTTCAGTGATCACATACCATTGACTTGACTAAAAACAAAACAGTTTAAAAGAACCGATTCATTAAAATTAATCAAACTATCTAATGAGGTTTGAAAACAGGTGCTATTTAAATATCTCGGTCTTCACACTCTAGTGAAGCTGGCCTTCAGGATACGTAATAGCAAAATAAAATGCACAAATCATTATAAGTCTAAAATACTTATTCAATGTACAACACACTGAGCTGAGGTGCTCATACGGGCAATGCAGGTTTGAATCCAGCTTGTGACTTCATCACATAGTAAGTAAATAAACCTGCAAGGGATGTTACCTTGTTGATCTTGAGTTTCTCTCTGGCCTCAGACACCATCTCTTCACTGAAGCCCTGAGAGAGTTTCTCACTGGAGAAGGAGGGCAGAGTCAAGCACAGCTTCACCAGCACAAAATCTCTCAGCTTCACATAGTTTTCAGACGGGTCCTCCGCTGCGGAGCAGACAATCACAAAAAGTCAACTCATGAGAGTCTAGAAAGTTTTCAATTGGTAAAATACAGTATGAAGATATTGACGCCAGACAAACATAACTCAACCTCCAAAGAAAACACTCATTACTTATGCTGAATGCATCATTAGTGAGAAATAAGCTAGATGCATGTTTACTCTGGTAATCAGGGGAAACAAAGACTTACTAAACTAATGACTAGTCGTTAGTCACTGACCGAAGAGACAGACAGAGTAGAAAAGACCTAGATTAGGGCTGATGTGGAATATTTACAATATATTGCTGCTGATGTTGTTGGCGACATACAATTCAGCAACAAGCTATTATCATGATTTTAATGCACTTAAGAAAGACCGCACTATTAGACTAAAGTTGACCTCACTGCCTCACAAACGCAGGAGCATTAAGACAAATGTTTTAAACATGTCTAATATCTTCAGTAGCTAAAATATCAATAGAATAGCTAAGTTTGAATGCTGACATTTTTTATTTGTGTGCCATTAAAAATGTTCATGGGAGTGTCCATATGGCATTTTGTGTTATATTCCAGTGGTTCTCAATTGGTTTGGCCATCAAGCCGCTACCCACTTTTTTAGGATATATATATATGTGTGTGTGTGTGTGTTTTAAAAAAACAAAGCAAATTTATTTCACAAAAATTGTCGACACACAAAAGTACTGTCCCCCTTTACTTAAAATATATGACTAATACTGATGAATAAACAGCCTATAAAAGGTAAGGCTATTAAACAGTCCCAAACTAGTTTTTGTTAATACGGTTAAGTTGGTATAAGCCACCACAGTCATTTAAACATATACAAAATAGCACAAAGTGAAAATAATATGGCATTTTTGGGTTATGGAAACAGTTACCATGGTGAATACACAATACTAACATGAACGGTTAATGAAACATGTAAACTGCTCCTGAATAGAATGAATATCATACCTTCATGCAAATCCTTCCCAGCCTACACAAAAAAGCACCAGTTACGTGGTTTATTGGTACTTTACTTTTATCTGCATGCTCGTAGTTTCTTTTGCGCTTTAGTGAAATGCCATACAGCACGCCGCCGCATTTGTGCGTGCAACTGAAGAGTGCACACTATGAGCACAGTATAACGTCTGACAGCACAGGATAGCTCGTTTTTCTGAGGTGAGAGACTTTTTATTTATAAGTTACAAAAATAACAGTAGAATAATGACGCTGACATTACGTCTGACAACATCTCATCTGACCGCAGATACTGAAACAGTGCGTTTTTCTCAGGCAGTCTTTACTAAAACTGCATCTAACAGAAGTGTCAACAGCTTTCACGCACGTCTTTCAAAATAACAGTCTCGAATCAGAAAAATGTTGAATTACATTTTTTGTAGTTGATGTTTCTTTGACTGTACACTTCACGACCCACCAGTTGAGAAACACTGTTATTTGCAGTAAAAATATATGCAGGTAAATATTGCTGTTTATTACCATGTATGTACTGTTATATTCATGTATGATTGAGGTAAATTATTAAATATTATTATGTGTTCATTTAGTGAAAAAAACAGGTTGATTATTAACTACATGTTAATAAACATGACTGTTTTACTTGAATTCCCCACTTTGGGGGGGGGGGAAGTAATTTCACAGCTAGCTAACTAGATAGACAAATAAATACATACATAAGTTTTTCTTTCTCTATACATAGAGAGAGAAATAAACAGAAATGGTAAAATAGTGAGTGCTGGGTAGATTTGGTAGAGTGTGGTCGCCCCCACTCTCTCTCTCTCTCTCTCTCTCTCTATTTTAATGCACTTAAGAAAGACCGCACTATTAGACTAAAGTTGACCTCACTGCCTCACAAACGCAGGAGCATTAAGACAAATGTTTTAAACATGTCTAATATCTTCAGTAGCTAAAATATCAATAGAATAGCTAAGTTTGAATGCTGACATTTTTTATTTGTGTGCCATTAAAAATGTTCATGGGAGTGTCCATATGGCATTTTGTGTTATATTCCAGTGGTTCTCAATTGGTTTGGCCATCAAGCCGCTACCCACTTTTTTAGGATGTGTGTGTGTGTGTGTGTGTGTGTGTTTTAAAAAAACAAAGCAAATTTATTTCACAAAAATTGTTGACACACAAAAGTACTGTCCCCCTTTACTTAAAATATATGACTAATATGACTAATACTGATGAATAAACAGCCTATAAAAGGTAAGGCTATTAAACAGTCCCAAACTAGTTTTTGTTAATACAGTTAAGTTGGTATAAGCCACAGTCATTTAAACATATACAAAATAGCACAAAGTGAAAATAATATGGCATTTTTGGGTTATGGAAACAGTTACCATGGTGAATACACAATACTAACATGAACGGTTAATGAAACATGTAAACTGCTCCTGAATAGAATGAATATCATACCTTCATGCAAATCCTTCCCAGCCTACACACCAAAGTACCAGTTACGTGGTTTATTGGTACTTTACTTTTATCTGCATGCTCGTAGTTTCTTTTGCGCTTTAGTGAAATGCCATACAGCACGCCGCCGCATTTGTGCGTGCAACTGAAGAGTGCACACTATGAGCACAGTATAACGTCTGACAGCACAGGATAGCTCGTTTTTCTGAGGTGAGAGACTTTTTATTTATAAGTTACAAAAATAACAGTAGAATAATGACGCTGACATTACGTCTGACAACATCTCATCTGACCGCAGATACTGAAACAGTGCGTTTTTCTCAGGCAGTCTTTACTAAAACTGCATCTAACAGAAGTGTCAACAGCTTTCACGCACGTCTTTCAAAATAACAGTCTCGAATCAGAAAAATGTTGAATTACATTTTTTGTAGTTGATGTTTCTTTGACTGTACACTTCACGACCCACCAGTTGAGAAACACTGTTATTTGCAGTAAAAATATATGCAGGTAAATATTGCTGTTTATTACCATGTATGTACTGTTATATTCATGTATGATTGAGGTAAATTATTAAATATTATTATGTGTTCATTTAGTGCAAAAAACAGGTTGATTATTAACTACATGTTAATAAACATGACTGTTTTACTTGAATTACACACTTTGGGGGGGGGGGAAGTAATTTCACAGCTAGCTAACTAGATAGACAAATAAATACATACATAAGTTTTTCTTTCTCTATACATAGAGAGAGAAATAAACAGAAATGGTAAAATAGTGAGTGCTGGGTAGATTTGGTAGAGTGTGGTCGCCCCCACTCTCTCTCTCTCTCTCTCTCTCTCTGAATAATTGTGTCTTTGTTGAGGGGGTGAGTGAGTGGCAGCATGTGGCCAGCACATTTCAGCAGCAAACTGCCGGCAATTAACATCACATCCCTTCACCTCCCCAAAACTGAAGGCAGAGCAACTCAACAGCAACAACTGCCGTACCAAAGGAAATGCACAACACTTTGCCCTCTCTCCCTTTCACACACATTAGAATGGATGTGTGATCAGATCATACAGGTTGGCTTTCTGAACACACACTCTAACGATACAAGGCTTTAATTAATTAATTCATTCATTTTTTGTCACATAAAATTATTTGGAAAAAAATTCCAAGATAAAAATCAAGAAAGCAACAAACCAAATTATAATCGACTGCATTGGAACTGTCATGTTGTCATTTTTGGCTGTATTAATGCATGTAAAAATTGGTCAACCAAGATGTTATTTATTTATTTTATTTATTTTTCATATCAGTCATTTATTATTACGTAATTACGAAAAGTACGAAAATGTTTTATTATTTATTATTTGAGAATAAAGAGGCTGTAAGTTGATGTGAAGTGAATGAAACTATCATAGCTATATAAAAACAATATAGCTATGCTACTACAATGTAGTGCTCTGTTCGATACGACGATGTATCGTCACAGAGATTTGACGCCCTGTATCGATATTGTGACACGTGTGCAGCAGTGGACCGTGCTTAATTTGAATACGAGAACACGGTTTAAAATAGAGTAGAAAAGTGTGAGGTTTCTAAAAAGAATGAATAGAGCATAATATATAGGCTACAACAAGGTTTAATCTGGCCGCAGAGGAACACAACCGGGGTTGCCTGATATATAGAGACGTAATCCCCAAAACAGAGCTTCTCACTTGTGCAATACGGAAATTTCTGCTAAGCGTGCTACTTGTTATTGTCAACCTGGCAACCCTGTGCACACGCGCTCTCTCCACTGTGGATAAACGCGCTTGCTTTCTGAAAACACCGGTAAGCTTGCAGTTTAGCGATCTCCACTTCAATACTCTATTCTCAGAAAAGTGTAATTCATCAAGTGTTCACTTACAAGAGAGAGAGAGAGAGAGGCTGTGTATGTATGAATTACCACCGTTTTGCCACGTTTCTCTATTAACAGTGAAGCTGTGGCTTTAATTCCTTTAGAAACAATGATGCTACCAGCTCCTTGTTGAGAAAGATAATGTAGCTCTTGAGCGATTAAGCTATTTAGTTGATAAAACTGCGGGGCAGCGCTAAAAAGTTTGTTCTTGAATGTCTGAGTGTGGCCACAGCGTGATCTGTGTGAGTGACTGAGCGTGTGTGTGCGTTAGATACAGAAGACACAGCGCATTGGTTTACAACTCTTCTAATTTTTATTTTTTAAACGTAGAGAGTGTGTTAATTTGTGCAATGATAACCTACCAGCAATGTAAATATGATTTTTTAATATATTATGAGTGCATTACAATATAAATGTATTAGAACGAGTACATTATTATTTATAGGCTTAAAACAAGATGCAAACAATCAGAATGTTGTACCTGGTGGGGAGTGCACAATGTAAACATGAAACATATGCCATTACCTATATTGTACTGTGGTACAGTTATGGAGGCCCTTCATAATGCAGAGGTCAGCTGCCTGCTCTGCCAATAGTTAGAAATGGCCCTATAGTAAGCAGTTTAATAAACAGCTGTTTTTCTCAATTCTGCCGAGGCGAGGTGAAATTCAGTGCTGTATCGTGATACGTATCGTATCTTTGCTGATGATACACAGCCCTACTGCAATGGTCAGCAATAATCCAGTGAGCCGTGTAATAACGTAGATTGAAATTATGTTAGGACCAAAAACTAATTTGACAGCTGATTTTATAATTCTACTGTATTGTTATTAAACAAAATACTCTTGGCCCCATTCACATTTTCTGTTTGCGCATTTATTGTCCTACAGGGGTAGCACCGTGCGGGACAAGTTACAAGCCAAATGATAATACTTACTTAGCATTAATGGTTTGGTTCAAATCTTTAACCTTTAATTATGAGAACTAATCATACTGATCCTGACCAACACCACCAGTAATAAAACTTATTGGTAAAAACCTCAATAAAAATAGAAATAAACTGCTCAAAATAAGACTCAAAACTGTGTAATCTATGCCTCGTGTGGGCTCATACCTGTGATGTCCTGTACTTTAGCAGAAGTGCAGTAGTATCGGTGGACTGTCTCTAAGAGCTGAGCCCCGTGTCCTTCTCCCTGGAATGGTGGCAAGATCAGCATCTGGCTACACACACACACACACACACACACACAAGCTTTAGTGATGCTGCACAGAACAGAAGATACTTAGGCACAATACTAATTTAAGGTTAGAGCTCTTGAGGCTTTGAGCAGCGGTTCTGCAAGCACAGCTCCAGCACCCTTCAGACGCACACTACACGACTGACTTTACAGAATCTGCTGAAACGCACACTATAGGACAGAGCTTTTGCTTAAAGACCAACATTTTACATTGAACATCAGGTGGGGCACATCACCGTAACAAAATTGTTCATCAAACAAAAGTAACAAAAATATCTTAATCAAAAAAGCCTGACATATAAGTCAGAAATGGCTTTTTTCTGTTTTATTTATTTTGAATGGAATAGTTTACTGAGCCGGAGTTACTGAAACTCAGTTTTAGGCCCAAACAGATGCTGACATTTATATGGTCAAAAGTAAGATTCTGACAGTTTGTTATGTAAATCAATGAGATATTTATAACAGTATAACAGACTACTTACATAAAATCCATATCAATTCAGTTGTCACTCTATACTTCCCAATGATATGTCTTAGTAATGATGTTTAAATGCTTAGTTTTAGGATCAAATCTGTGCAGTTTTTTTTTTGTTTTGTTTGTTCTTTTATTGTGGGGGCAAAACATATAATAAAATGCAATGCAATGATTATTGAGAGATAACTACACCCCAAAAACCTGATGTATCTCATGTGATTCATTTTAACATGATTTTTCAAAACAATTATGTTTGGATAATAAACGAAACCTACGTTGCTTCAGTCCAGTAAGTGCTCAAGTTGAAATAGTTCTAACAATATAAAAGTTATTCTTACATTTTCTGCGTATTTCTGTATTTATTCGACTATTTGTTCTACACACGATTACATGCTTAGTTGCAATTTATTCCTTGCATGGTTTTCCCCTGCTATCAGAACTCATTTTGGGTTGCGACCCACCATTTAAGAATGACTAAAACAGACAGTCCCACTTTCATCCGCCTCATTTTAGCTGCTGAAAATATTCTCAAATACAGTAAGCAATGATATCATCAGTCTCCGAGAGGTTATATCTGTTCATTCAGCAGTGGCCAACGTAATGAAACGTTAGTACGACTTGCCAATCAATACATTAGACTCGTTTTCAAGACCAGCTTTCGGGCGGGTGATGCTGAATTCGTGGGTCTTATAATACCCAGTGAGGGGCTGGCGCTCGAGAGACGCAAGACGGTAATTTGGGAGTTTTAGGGACAAGGGAGAGAGAGATGTGTAATTTTCTTTTCCTTTTTTTCGCAGAATAAAGCAGATAGTGGGCACGTGCTTCCTCAGTAATTACCTGACACGTGGTCTGGTTTTGTCTGGGTACACGTAGTAATTATACACTGTCATGTAGCCAACCGTCGCGTAGAGGGTCTCTCCATCCTTATTGTACTTCTCGAATCTGTAAGAAAGACAGAGAGAGATTGAGAGAGATGACAAAGGCGGGCAGGTCAATCGTAGGCACGCTCCCATGCACCGGACCCCCCCCCCCCCCCCCCCCGAGCAGAGAGGCAGGCATCTAGCCTCTTCACATCACTCCAGTCCATTTGCCCATTGTCTGTTTTAATAGGTGCCAAAGCAAAGAAAACACAGGCAGAGTCCCCTTCGCTACCGCTGGAGACTTCATTATTCAGCGTTTCAAAAGACAACAACATTCAATTCAGCCTCTTGGCCTGACTCAAGAAAGAAAGAAACACAAGAGCAAAGAAACGAGACAAACAACACAAAGGAAACTCTTGCCAGATCAACAATTTGCCTCAATGCAGGAGAAAATATAATTAAAGCAGCCTGATAATTGGTCCCACACAAGCAGGAGAGGCGTAACTGGGCCCGTTCGGACGCTTTACATGTGCGTGCGTGTGTGAGAGAGACTCAGGAAAGCACTGCTCAGAAAGTTACTGTTCACTATTAATGGTCACTACCTTCTTATCGGCACTCGCTGGCTTTGTGAGAGCACTTGATGTCTATTTTTTCTGCTTAAGTTATAAACACTCGTCACGAGTTTTTGCCAACAAGTCACATTTATTCAAAGGCTGAGAATATACATCTAGAGCTATCAGAGAGCCTCTTTATTTAGCATTTTATGGAGCTTAAAATATGACAAAACTATTTGAATTTGTGTAAACTTGAATTATTGACAAGTGTCATTTAACAAAACTGAATATTATGTGGCATTTAACATCGTTTTGAATTTGATTTTTTTTAACTTGAATATTTGAAATTTAACACAATTACATTTTTTTATGGCAGAGTTTTATAGACATGTGTTTTCAAACAGCCGATTTTTTGTTCTGAATTCTTAAGACTTGCAAATATCCAGATGTGCGATCTGAATTTCTGCGTTTTGAATTTTAGAATATTGAATTTGATGTTCTGAATTTCTTCATCTTGAAAACTTGAAGCTGTATTTTTAAAAACTGGATATTTGCGGTCTAAGAATTCAGAACAACAACAAAAATCAGCCGTTTGAAAATACATGTCTATAAGAAAAAAAAATCAATTGTGTTAAATTTCAAATATTCAAGTTAAAAAAAAATCTAATTCAGAACTATGTTAGATGCCACATAATATTCAGTTTTGTCACTTGTCAATAATTCAAATTTATACAATTCAAATTCAAATAGTTTTGTCATATTTTAAGCTCCATAGCATTTCTCTGTCAGTGGTTGTCAATTGATTTTGCTTCTGGACCCAGGTTTTACATTCATATCAAGTGGTAAACAGACATGTCCTTAAATAAACAGAACTTTATTAGTCTTACCATGATCTGCATGGACTAACAATATGCAAAAAGTATGTTATTAACATCCCATAGGCTAAATCCATTGGATACTGGGCCAAATAATGGAACACTGTACTTTATATCGAACATATCTAATTAAAACTATTATCTGGGGTTCAATACAAGGAATAGTTGTGGATCAAAATGAACATTTTGTCATCTGGCCCTCATGTTGTTCCAAACCTGTATGACTTTATTCAGCAGAACACAAAAGAAGATATTTTGAATACCAGTGAGTTATATGGGTATTAAAAAAACAAACAAACAGACATTTCCCAAAATTATCTTCTTTTATGCTCCACAGAAGAAAATAAGTCATACATTTGGAACAACATGAGGATGAGCAAACGATTACAAAATTGAAGTGGAATATATCTGTGACAATATCTGTCATACTGTCAATTACCACAGTTAATCGTTTAGATTTTAGTTAACAAATATCGCACTTACAATAATGGACATACAACGGAAGTCTATAGGGCAAGACATTTCAGTGGGTTTCAAATAGGGCTGGGCGATATGGCCAAAAAAATTATCACGGTTATTTTTTCCATATCAGTCGATATCGATAATTATCACGATAAATGTCAAAACTTTATTTCTTTCCAGTTTAAAGCCAGATTTTTGCTCCAAAGTGAAAGTTATAGAAACAAGACCATTCATTTTCCTTAACAAAATAAATATCTGAATAGAAAAATGTGTTTCTTAGTTTCTGCATGTTCTGATGAGTGATATTGTTTCAAATCAAGAAACAGGTTTGGGTTGCCTGATAATATTAATAATAATATCACTTTTTTTTGTCTCTTTTAAATGCACATTTGATAGTAGCATGAGTTAGGATGCAGAGGTACATTTTTGTTCATTATCAAAATCAGTAACACCTGTAAAAGAATTGTAGCAACCTCAGTTTTATACGGTTAAATTTATTCTGACCAAGATTTGTTTTTTGGTTTTAATTAAGCATTGGTCTCCCATAGTAGCATACATTTAAATCATGATAAACACAGTTAAAACCACACATATAACACCTCAATACCATGGTAAAAATATAACTATGTGGTTTTTAAGTAGCCTATTTGTATGCAAAACAGTAGTCAAAAAATATTCAGTATAAATGCACACATGCTATAGCTTAATCACAAATACGTACTATAATTACCATTACTCCCGTATTAAAATTCAATGTGAATATCTCAAGTTTCTGCCACAATACCATGGTGCAGTGAGTGTTACTACCATAAATCCATGGTAAATGATAGTGACGTGTAGATTGAAAAGCATTCTTACTGTCTCGTGGCACACAGTGTTTCTCCTGTTTGGCTTTAAACTAGTTTAAATCACCGAGTCATTTGTGTTTATCGCTGAGTTCAAGCGCTTCACACTCGATCTTTACTCGAGTGACCGAGTAAACACATATGCTCTACTGTAGTGAGCTCGCGCGGCGCAGCAGTTTGAACTGCGATCCGAGCAGATAAACGGTCCGTGTGGCGCGATTCAAATGAGTCGAGCTGATTCGTTCCGCTTTTGGTGCAACATTTATCCATATCGTTTTATCGAGGAAAAGTATATCGCGATAATTATCGTTATCGAATTATCGACCTAGTTTCAAAATTTCAAAACATTATTTGACCTACAGTCATCTAAATTATCCTTTTAGTGGTTGGATTTCTGTTCTAGAGGGAACTCTACTGTTCTTTACAGCTGGTTATGAGTTACAGACAGGTGACGTAAATGTGTTCTGACATCCTTGCATGTATGATGCAAACTTTTAAGTATTCGAAAAGGTCTTTATTTTAAACTGTTTGTGTCTTGTGTCTTTTAGACAGAAGAGCATTACAAAAAAAAGAAAAAAGTAGTCTTTTTTAAATGTTCTCAAATTGAGAAATGAGGGATTCTTTTCTGTGGTAATCAACAGAAGGCCACACGTGCTGTCAATAGTCTCCCCTGAATATAGACTATTCTTTTATTATGAATGTATAAAATGTGACAAATACTGATACAGACTAAATCTGAATCAGGTCTGGTTTAGGCACTCACACGAGGAAGAAATCCCAGCGATCATCATCCACATCGATGAAACTGGCCGTCTCGATGAACCACATGAGAAATGTCTGCAAGCGCTCATGGTACTCTCTGAACCCTGGACACGAGGTGTCCACCTGAAACGATGAAGAGCAGATCAAATCCATGCGGTGTTCACAAGGAAATGTGCTAGAACGTAATTCAAATGTGCAGAGGCAGTCAACATTTCCTAACAACACTTTTGCATAACATGGTACATTGAGTGAAAGTTATAGAAACAAGACCATTCATTTTCCTTAACAAAATAAATATCTGAATAGAAAAATGTGTTTCTTAGTTTCTGCATGTTCTGATGAGTGATATTGTTTCAAATCAAGAAACAGGTTTGGGTTGCCTGATAATATTAATAATAATATCACTTTTTTTTGTCTCTTTTAAATGCACATTTGATAGTAGCATGAGTTAGGATGCAGAGGTACATTTTTGTTCATTATCAAAATCAGTAACACCTGTAAAAGAATTGTAGCAACCTCAGTTTTATACGGTTAAATTTATTCTGACCAAGATTTGTTTTTTGGTTTTAATTAAGCATTGGTCTCCCATAGTAGCATACATTTAAATCATGATAAACACAGTTAAAACCACACATATAACACCTCAATACCATGGTAAAAATATAACTATGTGGTTTTTAAGTAGCCTATTTGTATGCAAAACAGTAGTCAAAAAATATTCAGTATAAATGCACACATGCTATAGCTTAATCACAAATACGTACTATAATTACCATTACTCCTGTATTAAAATTCAATGTGAATATCTCAAGTTTCTGCCACAATACCATGGTGCAGTGAGTGTTACTACCATAAATCCATGGTAAATGATAGTGACGTGTAGATTGAAAAGCATTCTTACTGTCTCGTGGCACACAGTGTTTCTCCTGTTTGGCTTTAAACTAGTTTAAATCACCGAGTCATTTGTGTTTATCGCTGAGTTCAAGCGCTTCACACTCGATCTTTACTCGAGTGACCGAGTAAACACATATGCTCTACTGTAGTGAGCTCGCGCGGCGCAGCAGTTTGAACTGCGATCCGAGCAGATAAACGGTCCGTGTGGCGCGATTCAAATGAGTCGAGCTGATTCGTTCCGCTTTTGGTGCATAAACATTATATCGAACATTTATCAAACTCTTCATATCGTTTTATCGAGGAAAAGTATATCGCGATAATTATCGTTATCGAATTATCGACCTAGTTTCAAAACATAAATGTATTATTTGACCTACAGTCATCTAAATTATCCTTTTAGTGGTTGGATTTCTGTTCTAGAGGGAACTCTACTGTTCTTTACAGCTGGTTATGAGTTACAGACAGGTGACGTAAATGTGTTCTGACATCCTTGCATGTATGATGCAAACTTTTAAGTATTCGAAAAGGTCTTTATTTTAAACTGTTTGTGTCTTGTGTCTTTTAGACAGAAGAGCATTACAAAAAAAAGAAAAAAGTAGTCTTTTTTAAATGTTCTCAAATTGAGAAATGAGGGATTCTTTTCTGTGGTAATCAACAGAAGGCCACACGTGCTGTCAATAGTCTCCCCTGAATATAGACTATTCTTTTATTATGAATGTATAAAATGTGACAAATACTGATACAGACTAAATCTGAATCAGGTCTGGTTTAGGCACTCACACGAGGAAGAAATCCCAGCGATCATCATCCACATCGATGAAACTGGCCGTCTCGATGAACCACATGAGAAATGTCTGCAAGCGCTCATGGTACTCTCTGAACCCTGGACACGAGGTGTCCACCTGAAACGATGAAGAGCAGATCAAATCCATGCGGTGTTCACAAGGAAATGTGCTAGAACGTAATTCAAATGTGCAGAGGCAGTCAACATTTCCTAACAACACTTTTGCATAACATGGTACATTGAAAAAAGTCAGTCTAATAAGATGCAGCAAGAAGATGCATAAATCAAATAAGTACAAGCAAGCAAACCATCACATGGTATACAGTTATAAATACAACACTAATCTTTCAAACAACTTTCTCCACTTCTGAAACTTTTATTTTCTGCAGGTCACAAAGCCTATGTGAGGAAGAAAAAATAACACGAATCAGTAAAACCACAGCCTAATACTTCTCACTATTCACGATCCACACTGCCGAACCTGTTTCAATGGCCTGAAAACTCAATCACATTCCAGTTTGAATGCTGAATGGCATTGCCAGCTGTCAAAGCAGTGACTCACATGCTGCGGGACGCTTTGTACCTTCGTTTATTTGAAATAGAAATCTTTCGTAAACATTAACTTTCATTGTACTGTCAGTTTAGATCAATTTAATGCATCCATGCGGAATAAATAAATACCTTTATTGAAACCTTATAGACCCCAAACTTTTGAACTGTAATGTACATCTATTTTAAACACGACTTAAATATGACTTCAGAGGAATATAGCACATATGGATTACTTGACACTTCAATGGTGTCTTTTGTCCTTTTAGGAGCTGAGCAGCCACAGGTCACGGTCAG
>NW_015505279.1:962465-962797 GCF_001515645.1 Sinocyclocheilus grahami | reverse complement strand
GAGATGAAGTCATCTGTGTTACAGCAGAAACCAGCAGGAATGATCTCTCTGATCTTACCCTCCACATCGTCTGGCTGAGAGCAAACACAGAGAACGAGCGAGCTGCCTTTAAATGACTCCCAACATTTGAAACGAGGAAACAGCATTTATGTATATGTTACAATTCAAACAAGAGATGCAAAGCAAAGTCACAAGAATCACAAGTAAAGGACCATGTGAATCTGAAGTCACACTGAAGTTTAAAGAAAAGAAAAAAAAAAAGACTGAACAGAATGTATATGTGGGAAAAAAATTGTGGTTACACTTTACTTGAAGGGGTGTGCATAAGACTG
>NW_015505279.1:961359-961866 GCF_001515645.1 Sinocyclocheilus grahami | reverse complement strand
GTCTTTTGTCCTTTTAGGAGCTGAGCAGCCACAGGTCACGGTCAGATTTCATTGCATGGCTTGAGCATTCTGCTAAACTCCTCACTTTTTGCTACATGGAATGAGGGTTAGTGAAAGATGGCAGAATATTGTGCTGATCTATCCATTTAAAGACAAAGATCAGCACACGAGACCGAACATGTGCATCTCTATAGAGGTAACATGCATTCATCTTAATCTAAAGCACATTTCAAACTCCCACAGAGCGAGCGCGGTTAACTCCGCTGTGTGTAGTGTACAGTGAAAGCAGCTGGATTTAATCATATAAACTGAAGTGGCACATTTATGAGTTATGCATCTATTCCCCCGGTGCTCGGCCTTACATATAATCACAAAAGAGCCCTAACAGAATAATTCCCTATTGTTCTGTCATTAAGCTATACTTCAGCTGTGATTGGCACGGCGCAAAAAGGAATTAAAGGGAAAAAATACATATTTTTGTGGCACAAAAAGGAGACCCATTAGGCA
>NW_015505279.1:961125-961349 GCF_001515645.1 Sinocyclocheilus grahami | reverse complement strand
GTCAGTCTTATGCACACCCCTTCAAGTAAAGTGTTACCAAAATTGTTTAAATGAAGATTTCTTATGCCCTCCAAGGCTGCATTTATTTGATCAAAAATACAGTAAAACTGTAATACAGTGAAATATTATTACAATTCAAAATAACCCATTTCTAGATTAATATCTTTTAAAATGTAATATATTCCTGTGATCAAAGCTGAATTTTCAGCACCATTACTCCAGTC
>NW_015505279.1:958819-959627 GCF_001515645.1 Sinocyclocheilus grahami | reverse complement strand
TGGCATTGTGGCGTTCCTGTATTAACTAACAGCGCTTAAGGATCCAAGACTCTTCAGAGTCTCAAGAATGCGTCTTCTTTATACGATGGGGTCCAACAACAGCATTGAATCCAACTACACTGGGGGAAAAAAAACCTTTTAAATCAAAGACATCTTCATCTATGAGGAAGAAAAGATGAAAAAAGAACCCAATATGAGCAACGGTGAAGCGCTGTAAAAGAAAAGACATAATAAAATCAACTATCCTCACAATAAACAACTTAAGTATGTTTAGCGGCTATAATTACATGCCACGCTTAAAGGTGGGAGACATTCAGAAATGCCACTAAACATGGTCACGTGGTGTCGGCACACAGTATATAATTAGGTCTAATACCAATAAAACAGTTCAGGTCTGACTTTATCCAACGACCGAAATCCTTCTCACAGACAAGCAAGCTTGTTCTAATACGGTGGAAAGGATGAGCTGCAATATAGGTCAATGTGTCTGTTAAACACATTTGCTCTCTGTAGGTTTTATTAGCTAGAATGAGAGTCTGGGATGGTGTGAGATAGGCCTATAAAGAGTTATAAAGCCATGTAAGCATCAGTTTTGCTTTGCTGGTTGACTATAGCAGCGTGAGCACAAAGCACTCCAGGCTTGACAGATGTGACACTTGTTTCTAAAGGTCCAAAGAGAACAAGAGCAAACTTGCTTCCGATGGCATCAAAGCATATAAACAATATCGTTACACAAATCATATATGAAAAGTGTAATAATATTAACAACAATCAAAAAAAATATTAAAGGTGGGGTAAGCTATTTTTC
>NW_015505279.1:955643-956419 GCF_001515645.1 Sinocyclocheilus grahami | reverse complement strand
CAAATGTCAACATTGGCTTCCAGAAATCGCTTACCCCACCTTTAACAAAAAATATATATAGTTAAAAAGTGGGCATGAAATGGAAATTCATTTTCTGCTTTCTAAACGCATTTTGCATTGATCTTATTGTAAACTATACATTTATGCATGTTTTATCTTTTTTAATAATCTCGTAATTTTTGATCAAAATGTCCTCATTCAACCTTCTGGTGAAATAACAGACTTTTCTCTGATGACACATGCTTAACTTCTCTAACTCCCGTCCCTTTCTTAATTTTGTAATTTTGTTGTGTGTTTTTGTCATTTGCCTTTTATGCTTTTCTATATTGTTTATTTTAGTATAAATAAATTAAACTGAGAAATGCTGCCTTGGCAACTAGGCAACATAAAAAAAGTTTACTCTCTTATATTTCATTTTAGTTAATATTTATTTTAATAAGAAGATTTTTTTGTAATTAACTATAACAACCCTGATCACATTATAGGAGAAAAGATCTGTTTCTACTTACTGTCGCAACTTTAAATATTAAATAGACTAAACAATAAAACTACCTGTGCTACAAACCAATGTGTTTATGATTACTAAAATAAACTTAAATATTAGAAAAACAAATACCAGTTTGCAATATCAAGCAGCATAATGGACCGTTTTTGTACCGTAAAATAACTGGATTTTTAATTTGTAATTCCTAAATAACAAAAACAATGCAAAACATTATTGACGGGCTTACAATTATAATATGTGACCCTGGAGCACAAAAGCAGTGTTAAGTCGC
>NW_015505279.1:950607-955352 GCF_001515645.1 Sinocyclocheilus grahami | reverse complement strand
ATTGATATTAGCCAGATGAATAACGTTATCGACTTGACTTGATTAAATTAGCAGAATGTGGAAACAACACCAAATATTTAGGATTAGCATAAAGTCTGCATTGACTGGCTCCTACCCTTGCTTACTGTTGAGTCCTGCGTAAGCTGGAAAGCACACTGAGGCGTGACGTATAACTGCTGATTCTACAGTCAGCTGACTCTCTGACAGCATTCCTCTCTGTTATGACACTAAATGCTGCTCTCCGCCTGTGCGCACACTGTTCAGAATGCGATGAGAATGTAAATGTATATTTTCACTGGACTGTATGCTACAAACACTGTGCATGTCAACACAATCAGTGAGATGATATGACATACCTCCACACAGTCAAACGTGTCTGTGACCCTGGCCGTGTACTTGACTTTGAACAGGGAGCTCAGGTTCCCTGCACTGTAGTACAGCTGGATCTGAAGACCTTTGTAGCCAAACGCCACTTCACTGTGCAAAAACAAAACACAAGGATCGAAGCAATGGATCAAAGTAGTGGTGCCAAGAAATTACATTTGAGTAAATATTAGAGGTCGACCGATAGTGGATTGTACCGATACCGATAGCTAGGTTGGACCACGCTGGCCGATACCGATTAATCAACCGATAGTTTTTAAAATGGTAAACGAAAACTAAAACAGCGCTTTACTATTTTTAAAAAACCAGTAGCAGTACTGAACCATACTTTGTAAATGAATAAACATATTAATATTAATTATTATATTGATCATTAAAGTTATTTCATAGTTTACTAATGTTAAAAAAGAAACTTTAAAATGTAAAAATATAGCCTATTAGTAATAGTAAATGTTGAAATGAACACACTAGGAACAATACTTTTACAGCTTTCATTAATATTACAAAAGGAATCTTACTGTAAAGTATTACCATTTTAACTTCAACAGTCATGCCTAAAGATGGCCATCTTTAAATATCTACACAAGGCCATAGCATTAAAATTATATACATGTTATTGATATCGTATGTGTACTCTAACACTTTATTTGCTTCTATTTTAGAACACTGCATGATTATCTAATCAAAATTTAAAATAAATATGCAAGTCACACACCGGACAAAAGCGCAGCGATGCGTTCTCGGAGAAGTCACACACCAGACGCGTCACTTTCAATTCCAGCAGCGGTCTAAACTGTTTATTTAATCACCAAACGGACATAAGTTTGCTTCAAGAATGAACAATGTGTCATAAATGAGTTTGAAGTTCTGCGTTTAAAAAAAACAGAGCAAAGGGAAAGAGAAAGTGCGATCTGCATTACAGCTCTCTCTATATGAAGCATGAAGACTGTATTAGAGCCACAGAAAGAGCACAATACATAATTTATAGCCTAGGGTGAAGTCATTACGTACATTAACAATGATATATAATGTAATTTAATGGAAAACTATGTGAATGGCGCTCTGTTCCGCTGCAGGATTTTCTGTCGGCTGCATTTAAATGCACGTTTGACGTTTCCCCGCTCTGTGCAGCGCGCAGCGTCACGTGTCAAAACAAACAACACGTGCTGTTAGTGATTTCCGCCTCTAGAGGCCGCTCTCGTACTGTTTAATGGCAGCGGACCCTTCTCGGCCGCTCCAGCAATGGACACAACCCGGAAAACTACCGGCATTGATTTTTCCCGATAACCGATAGCTCCGCCAATCAACTATCGGTGCCGATTAATCAGCAAAACCGATGAATCGGTCGACCTCTAGTAAATACATACATGCACAAGAGTATATTATATGCCATGGTGTGAGATACATACTCATCTCCAAACAGCTGATGACTGTACTCGGGGTGAAATGTTGTGCTTTCGTCATCTAGATCCTCTGGAAACCGCACTACATCAGACAAAAGACTGAATTTATATCATATGAAGGCGGGTATTACATATCAGAAAGGAGTCGAATCAAATAGGAGTTTGTTCAAAGAGTGCATAAATAGCCGTTTAGCTATTGGTCAACATGAACTATTCACAACCGCTGTGACGTCGCCAGAAAACGAAAGCAATTTCAGATGACGAGCACGTTAAGTTTTTGATGAAATTTTCTTGTTTTTGATTTGGAATGACATCCATTGATGAATCATGCATAACTAAGGCCAGAAATGTGCAATCAATCAATAAAAAAATAGGGTTAATTTCATGTTGAATTATATTGATCTGCAGGACAAATGCATTCTAAAAAAAATGTTTTTTAAAAAAGATACCACAGATGATTTTTATCAAATGTATAGACCTAAATGATAACTTCCGAATGTTCAGATTCGGTCTACTGCTTTATTAACCATTTTTAATTTCTAGCGATGATTAATGATTTACCTAGTTTCAGACATACAGCTTCATTAGTGTCGCATTTATACTCCGCCAGTTTCTTCTCCATGTCATTCACAGCTGTGGGAAAGACACAGAGAAACATGTCAATCATAACAGCACAAGTAACATGTCCAAACTATCATTTCTGTCATCAGCTACACAATGAAAATAACACAGTACGATACGATACGATACGATACGCGCATAGAGTGGGGTTTAAATGTCACTGCATTAAATAACATAACTCATATCGACCATGTGGGACTTCTTTGCACAGAAAATCTGATTTTCTAGCATTGCTCTTTGGACCATCTCAAATCATAAGGGACAACATGATCATCAGGCAGATCATTGTTTTTTAAATGCACAGGCATCTAAAAAATAAATGCTATAAGATGCTAAATAGAAGAATCTGCATTACTGGTCTTCTGCTTTTAGACTCAAGTGTATGCATGTATATAACGTTAACCATTTAATCACGAGTAACGTTATTTCCATCTTTCTACACATATGCATCTTTACTTCTATTGATCCTATAGATATACTCTGACCTCAGACAGACAAGCATGGACGCATCTAACGCTCGCTACACTGCTCACAGCTGCACCCCGGCCGATCACGCTGATGTGCGAGGGCTTATCTGTGTGCGATCTCGATCAGACAAGCGTGTAAACAACACACGTGTGCTGTCCATCTCTGTGATGATTAGCATTTAGCATTTAGCCGCAGCTAACGCTCTGCTTCTCAGACACCAGCGCGCAGCTGCACCGCTCGAGCGCACAGCAGCACATAAACACACGCGCTTAATAACAGCAGCACAAACAAAACACAGCCGCTATTATAGACGGTTTTCACACTCACCCGCCATTTTTGGACGTCTTCTCTTCTCAACCCGCCAAATGCCGAAACCACTTCCTGTTTACCCACGTGCTTCCGCTCGCCGTGGCCATTGGAGGAAATCTCAGGACGTTTTTATTTATTTATTTATTTTTTTTAATTGATTTCCAACATATAATATAAAGGTACTGAACAAATATAAACCCCAAAAAAGAAATAGAAAATATACAGTATTATGTAAATAATAATAATACAGGTAGAAATAAATAAATAAATGAAAATAATAATGAAAAAAAAAAAAAAAAAATTTATCTCAGGACGTTTGCTTCGTCTCTCTGAACCTTACCTTGAAAATACAGCAGCTACATGTTTCTAAAATGCCATGTCTCTTCGTGTAAAAACAAACACTTAATGCAAGGAATATGTCCCTTTAGTTTTAAATACAGGTAATACCATCTCAAATAAACTGCATCAAGTTTCAAAATGAAGGATCACTTGATCATAAAGGCGAAACTACGTCCTTAAAGTGCCATTAAATTCATTAAAAAGTCAAATTAAGCCTGTTTTTGGACCATTTCGATGTTTTTGGGACTGTCAAAAAAGCTATAACCAGCCTAAGCTGTGATGGTGATTATTATTATTATTTAAATCAGCATAAATTAAAGGCATTGCAGAAATACTACCATAATCAATCAATAAGTACTTTATCATTTTAATAATATATCAATATTTGGTGTTTACGTAATGAGAAATAGGGTTAAATTCAATTAAATTGCAATGCTACAATGAATATTAATTATAAATCTTAACAGTCCTATAAAAGCAGGTTTCATTTACCCCCCCCAGTATGGTGAATATAATTGTCTTGGAAATAAATTGCCGTAGCAGTGTAAGCTTTTATGTCAGATTCTCTTGCAGAAGTATTAGTTAAACAAATGTGAGGGATTTTTGATTATGACATTGGAAGATAATCTCAGGAGAAAAACTTTCAGAAAAGTAGCAAGAAGCCACCATCATCAACAGCCTTTGGACTAAAGAGTTCAAACACAGAATTTCAGAAGAGCATCAAAGAGATGGATATTATAATTCTACAGGAGACATGGAGCAGGGCAGACACCATCACCCGCTGCCCACCCAACTACAGAGAAATCATCCTACCATCACAAAAACTCAACACAGTCCGACACGGAAGAGACTCAGGAGGACAAATCATCTGGTACAAATCACAATTCCACAACCACATCAACACAGTAAAGCAAGGCAAATACTACACCTGGCTTAAAATCCACAAGGAACTGCTCCCATCCAGAAAAGATATATTCCTGTGTGCCATATACATCCCGCCGTCAGAGTCCCCCTACTACAGCGAAGACATGTTCTCCACATTAGAAGAAGAGACAAGCCACTTCCAGGCCCAGGGAAACGTGCTCATCTGCGGGGACCTGAACGCAAGAACAGGACTACAGCCGGACTTCACCGACGCACAAGGGAGCAAATATACCAACAACAAACTGACTGCTATTAATAACACATTCTCCCATATCCACAGAAATAACCATGATGCTA
>NW_015505279.1:944303-945495 GCF_001515645.1 Sinocyclocheilus grahami | reverse complement strand
AGAGAGAGAGAGAGAGAGAGAGAGACAGAGAGAGAGAGAGAGAAGGTAAGATTTAATATGTTGTCAAACACTATATTGGGCCTTTATGAAGTGAGCCATTATGTCAGTGGACTCATAGATTAGATACACAGGGGAAATTTCCGCCAAACAGGGAAGATAGTGTGGGAGCTCCATAAAGCACCTGACCTTTCCGGAGTGGAGGCTGGAGCGGTTTTGCAGACTGACCCTGAGAAATTCTGTGTCATTATCCCTGCCATGGTGATTCCGAGCTCAAACTGCTTGTGTCTGTAATGTCCTGACTGATTCCCTAACAGTACTGGATTAGTGGTTCACTGAAGGCCCGTTCATGACCTCTGGTAAGTTACAGGGCTGGCTGAAGCAGAGATGAGCAAAACATGTCGACTGATTCGTGATCCGTGAGGTGGATCCCTGGAGGAGGAAGCAGTGGTCATCTCTGAAACCTGCATTACATCTTTCAAAGTCCATCTTCCTCAACTTAAAATTTCTGGGAAAAAAACATACAATTACAGCAATTTCAACCATGCTTGTGCTCATATGTGATACGCCTTCAGTTTTTATCCTATTCCCTAATTTTTAATCCCCTCTTTTTATATTTTGTTTATATATATTTTTTCTTGAACATACTAACAAAAAGAATGAACCCAGATTTACATGTAAGTACATGTTAATGTGTTTGCAAATCCTAGTATTTGTCATCTGTTGCATTTGAGTTCAGCACTTTCTTGAATCCATGTATAATTCAAAAATACTGAGACAACTGATTTATAAAAGTGACATAGGAAAATTAATTAAATATATATATAAACAATTTAGTTTGACAAACCTAATTTAAGCATACATTAAAATTCAACTATTCAACTAAGGTGTGTTGACCCATGACTTAATTTGAATTAAATAAATTAAACTTTGCATAAAAACATTTAATTAAGTCCTTAAGTCCAGATAATAATGTCATTTGTTGACTACTCTATGCTTAAATCTACACTAACTAATCTCAGTCTAAATCTGACACACACACACACACACACACACACACAGTCTGACACGCACACACACACACACACACACACACACACACACACACACACACAGGTTTACATTTGTGAAAAGTGGTGACATCCCATAGGCGTAATGGTTTTTATACTGTACAGACCGTATATTCTATTGCCCT
>NW_015505279.1:939945-942977 GCF_001515645.1 Sinocyclocheilus grahami | reverse complement strand
ACACACACACACACACACACACACACACACACAAACACAGTCTGACACACTCATACATGTCTGGTCAGCTATCCTTGTAGGGACTCTCCATAGGCAATGGTTTTTATACTGTACAGACCGTATATTCTATTGCCCTACACCAACCCTACCCTTAAACCTACCCCTCACAGGAGACTTTGTGCATTTTTAGATTTTCAAAAAACTTCATTCTGTATGATTTATTAGCTTTTGTACCCGTGGGGACCACAATTTAGGTCCCCACCGTAACACGAGTCCCCATGAGTCTGTGTGTATTCAGGTTTAAGTCCCCACCAGGATATATAAACCTGTACACACACATACACACACACACACACACACACATATAACACAAATACATTTACAGTATTGTTTTTTCTGCATATCAATACTAAAAACAGGGTAATGACAAGGACCCCAAAATGATTAAATATATTATTGCAACCTTTTTTTCTGTATAAATGAACAAATAAATGCAATACCTGAATCTGAATACTCTGTTGGTCTACACGAGGCCCTCTAAACTCTGACATTTCCTCGTGTCTTCTGGTGTCTCTAGAAGGCTAATGACAGCATGAATTACAGATATGTACGTTACAGTATCAGTATGTGACTCTGATTACTAAGCCTAGTATATGTGTGTTATTATGTGCTTTAAAGGGTTACAGTGTGCTTTGCATTATGATATCATTGTCTCTGAAGAAAAGAACTGTAAAGTAAGTATTGCTGAATTTAGCAGCAGCAGCAGCAGCAGCAGTCATTGAGCGCACTCGTCACTGTTCATTGCTCTCAACAGTGAGCTGTTCAATTTAACCCAGTTTTATTTTAAAAGCCTCTCTCTCAACACACATCACTGCATAGTTAACCTCGCCCGTAAATGATCAAATCTATAATTGATGGAGTTATGATTTTAATACCCCCCCTTGTCACATGAAATAATTAAGTAGCTCTTTGAAATGAAGACTGCTTTAATGTGTAAAGGAACCACTGCTAGCAAGAGCTGAATTTCACCACAGCGCTGACTACGTGCTTGGTTTAGCGATGAAGTACTTCAGGCTTCTCAAGCTGAACTTGTGCTTAATTATGTGAAGTGTATAACGAAGCTGTTAAATGAATTAACGGTTTCTCTGGAAGCTCTAGGTGTGACTGGAGATATGCGTGTGATGGACACACGTCACCGCTTGTGTCACTTCCATCTAAATGATGGTTAAAGTCTTTCTCATACTTTGAAAATATTAATATGAAAACAATGTGAGAGCTACACACAGCAGCCCCTGGTGCTCTCTATTGAACATTTCATTGAACATTTCCACTGTTTTGAACACGCTATTGAACATTTTCACTGTTGTCGCCCAGAAAATAGATGCATTTATTTTAATATGCTGGAGCATGTTGTCACTTCATATGGGGCAAGTTGTCACAATGTGATCTTTTTGTTTAACCGTCATAATGCATTCAAAATCTGTATATGATTTTCACATTCACGGTCCATTTGGGCTTGAAGAATCATTGTTTTATAAAACTTTTCCTAACTAACTAAATCCATATTGCATCTGACCTGCAGCTTCTAATTAATGAGTGAATGTAAAAAAAAAAAAACTCCAAAGTTTTGAATGTTATTACCTTGTTATTACTTTTTTTTTTTTTAATTGAGAAATTCTTTGACATTTAAAATGACATGAACCACACCAAAAAGAAATTATGCAAAATAAATAGGCTATATATTTTTTTCAATATTGATGAGAAATCTTGTTTGAATATATCATTGTATGAATTTTAGAAGATAGACATATTCTGAGAATTACCAGTATTACTCCTGTTGGAATGAAATGTTTAACTCATGACTGCTCAAAAAAGGTCAAAATTGATGAAACCTACATATTTATTTCTAATAAAATAACTTCAAAACAGCATTAACCTTACTGTTTTATTTTTCAAATAAAATAAATTAATTTTACTTGCATAAACTTTCACTCTTAGTCTTACATGAAAAATATGATCCATTTTTCAGGCTGCAAAGGTTCGTCAGAAGGTGTGCATGTTCATGTCTATTCACAAAATTCAGTCTCAAAAGTGTGTGAGCAGGTAACACTTTATTTCGATAGTCCACTTTAGACATTCTATTAACAGTAAGTAACTGTGCAACTACATGTCAACTAGCAGTTAGTAGAGTATTAGTAGACTGTCTGCTTAATATCTTCTAACACTTTCTTTATCAACGTATTCTACTAACCCTAAACCTACCCTAAGTCTACTCTGAGAGTTAGTAGACATGTAGTTGCAAATTAATGAGAATTAGTTGACATGTAGTTGACATGTAGTTACAAAGTTACTTGTAGTTAATAGAATGTCTAAAGTGGACTATCGAAATAAAGTGTAACCTGTGAGCAGCCTGGTCTCACTGTTTATGCGTAGGTATAATGTTTACAAGCACAAAACAAACATTTTTGTTCATTTTGATTGATGCTGAAACGTACAGTTTGGACGTATTACAATGTTCAAAACGTAAAATTGCTATGTATTCACAGCTAAAAAACGTTAAATATTAACGAATCTTTTATATCATTAAGATATTTGTATCAGTGCATTTGTATCATTTTATCAGTATGCGATTTCATTTTTGAGACCATTTAACCTATACCCCCAAACCTAAACCTATCCACTTTATAGCGAACATAAAAAGATATAAAACGTAATTGACCTAAATAGGCAGGGAAATTACCATTTTAGTAACAATATAGCATTAAAAAGATATTTTTATAGTCGTAATGTAATTTTATGTTTCTGTTGTCAGTCACAGCATGGGAGAAAACACCTTTTGTGTCCCACAGCACACAAAGTAAATATTACATGATAAGTAATGGTTAAACGATTGCAGAAATGTTATTCATTTTAAGGGTTTAAACATGTTGTATTCTTCTAAACGATTTACACAGGGTTTTTTGACAATAAGATAACAAGGATAATTGAACAAAAGTATTGTTGACATCTAATGGTAGGCTGGGTCTAAAATG
>NW_015505279.1:914838-936927 GCF_001515645.1 Sinocyclocheilus grahami | reverse complement strand
ACACACACACACACACACACACACACACACACACACACACAAACACAGTCTGACACACTCATACATGTCTGGTCAGCTATCCTTGTAGGGACTCTCCATAGGCAATGGTTTTTATACTGTACAGACCGTATATTCTATTGCCCTACACCAACCCTACCCTTAAACCTACCCCTCACAGGAGACTTTGTGCATTTTTAGATTTTCAAAAAACTTCATTCTGTATGATTTATTAGCTTTTGTACCCGTGGGGACCACAATTTAGGTCCCCACCGTAACACGAGTCCCCATGAGTCTGTGTGTATTCAGGTTTAAGTCCCCACCAGGATATATAAACCTGTACACACACATACACACACACACACACACACACATATAACACAAATACATTTACAGTATTGTTTTTTCTGCATATCAATACTAAAAACAGGGTAATGACAAGGACCCCAAAATGATTAAATATATTATTGCAACCTTTTTTTCTGTATAAATGAACAAATAAATGCAATACCTGAATCTGAATACTCTGTTGGTCTACACGAGGCCCTCTAAACTCTGACATTTCCTCGTGTCTTCTGGTGTCTCTAGAAGGCTAATGACAGCATGAATTACAGATATGTACGTTACAGTATCAGTATGTGACTCTGATTACTAAGCCTAGTATATGTGTGTTATTATGTGCTTTAAAGGGTTACAGTGTGCTTTGCATTATGATATCATTGTCTCTGAAGAAAAGAACTGTAAAGTAAGTATTGCTGAATTTAGCAGCAGCAGCAGCAGCAGCAGTCATTGAGCGCACTCGTCACTGTTCATTGCTCTCAACAGTGAGCTGTTCAATTTAACCCAGTTTTATTTTAAAAGCCTCTCTCTCAACACACATCACTGCATAGTTAACCTCGCCCGTAAATGATCAAATCTATAATTGATGGAGTTATGATTTTAATACCCCCCCTTGTCACATGAAATAATTAAGTAGCTCTTTGAAATGAAGACTGCTTTAATGTGTAAAGGAACCACTGCTAGCAAGAGCTGAATTTCACCACAGCGCTGACTACGTGCTTGGTTTAGCGATGAAGTACTTCAGGCTTCTCAAGCTGAACTTGTGCTTAATTATGTGAAGTGTATAACGAAGCTGTTAAATGAATTAACGGTTTCTCTGGAAGCTCTAGGTGTGACTGGAGATATGCGTGTGATGGACACACGTCACCGCTTGTGTCACTTCCATCTAAATGATGGTTAAAGTCTTTCTCATACTTTGAAAATATTAATATGAAAACAATGTGAGAGCTACACACAGCAGCCCCTGGTGCTCTCTATTGAACATTTCATTGAACATTTCCACTGTTTTGAACACGCTATTGAACATTTTCACTGTTGTCGCCCAGAAAATAGATGCATTTATTTTAATATGCTGGAGCATGTTGTCACTTCATATGGGGCAAGTTGTCACAATGTGATCTTTTTGTTTAACCGTCATAATGCATTCAAAATCTGTATATGATTTTCACATTCACGGTCCATTTGGGCTTGAAGAATCATTGTTTTATAAAACTTTTCCTAACTAACTAAATCCATATTGCATCTGACCTGCAGCTTCTAATTAATGAGTGAATGTAAAAAAAAAAAAACTCCAAAGTTTTGAATGTTATTACCTTGTTATTACTTTTTTTTTTTTTTAATTGAGAAATTCTTTGACATTTAAAATGACATGAACCACACCAAAAAGAAATTATGCAAAATAAATAGGCTATATATTTTTTTCAATATTGATGAGAAATCTTGTTTGAATATATCATTGTATGAATTTTAGAAGATAGACATATTCTGAGAATTACCAGTATTACTCCTGTTGGAATGAAATGTTTAACTCATGACTGCTCAAAAAAGGTCAAAATTGATGAAACCTACATATTTATTTCTAATAAAATAACTTCAAAACAGCATTAACCTTACTGTTTTATTTTTCAAATAAAATAAATTAATTTTACTTGCATAAACTTTCACTCTTAGTCTTACATGAAAAATATGATCCATTTTTCAGGCTGCAAAGGTTCGTCAGAAGGTGTGCATGTTCATGTCTATTCACAAAATTCAGTCTCAAAAGTGTGTGAGCAGGTAACACTTTATTTCGATAGTCCACTTTAGACATTCTATTAACAGTAAGTAACTGTGCAACTACATGTCAACTAGCAGTTAGTAGAGTATTAGTAGACTGTCTGCTTAATATCTTCTAACACTTTCTTTATCAACGTATTCTACTAACCCTAAACCTACCCTAAGTCTACTCTGAGAGTTAGTAGACATGTAGTTGCAAATTAATGAGAATTAGTTGACATGTAGTTGACATGTAGTTACAAAGTTACTTGTAGTTAATAGAATGTCTAAAGTGGACTATCGAAATAAAGTGTAACCTGTGAGCAGCCTGGTCTCACTGTTTATGCGTAGGTATAATGTTTACAAGCACAAAACAAACATTTTTGTTCATTTTGATTGATGCTGAAACGTACAGTTTGGACGTATTACAATGTTCAAAACGTAAAATTGCTATGTATTCACAGCTAAAAAACGTTAAATATTAACGAATCTTTTATATCATTAAGATATTTGTATCAGTGCATTTGTATCATTTTATCAGTATGCGATTTCATTTTTGAGACCATTTAACCTATACCCCCAAACCTAAACCTATCCACTTTATAGCGAACATAAAAAGATATAAAACGTAATTGACCTAAATAGGCAGGGAAATTACCATTTTAGTAACAATATAGCATTAAAAAGATATTTTTATAGTCGTAATGTAATTTTATGTTTCTGTTGTCAGTCACAGCATGGGAGAAAACACCTTTTGTGTCCCACAGCACACAAAGTAAATATTACATGATAAGTAATGGTTAAACGATTGCAGAAATGTTATTCATTTTAAGGGTTTAAACATGTTGTATTCTTCTAAACGATTTACACAGGGTTTTTTGACAATAAGATAACAAGGATAATTGAACAAAAGTATTGTTGACATCTAATGGTAGGCTGGGTCTAAAATGACTTGAACACCATCATTTAAATGGTTATAATAAATGGTCAGATGTGTATTTGGAGGGTCTTAATACATTTGCAAAGTTTCGCTTCCTTGCTAAAAACCATGCACTTTTTAGACATTTTTATGTATCTCTTCCGGGTCTGTGTTACGAGGATTTGAAAAGGACACCTTTGTTTGAAATATTAAATACTAAAGTAAGAAATTTTAAGAAATAAAATCTAGCAAATAAATATTATTGCATGTTAATCCATGAATGAAAATGACAACATAAAACAGCAAATGAGGAGGAGCATGTAATGACATCTGATGAGGTGTCATTGTGACAACTTGCCCCATCCTGATGTTTAGGAAAAACTGTTATTGTATATTCCAGTTCATTTGAAATGGACTTACTGTAGATATAACTGAAACAAAAAAAATGGAAACATTTATAATACAGCTCATGTGACAACTTGCCCCAATCTCCATACATAAAATCATCAGATGTGCCTGATTGCAATGAGACACCAGAAGATTAATCGGCCTGAATTTGCATGTGAAGCAAGTAAAGCACGATGAGCGCAATCAGACTGAGATGCATTTATGCTGCCAGGTGTAAAAGAAGTGGATAAATCAGAGAGGTGTGAAGTGAAAATGTGGTCTAAATAACATTATAATATATGAACATATTTAATAGGTAACACATCAGTATTTGTTGGGCCCCCACTGAATACAAAACTGAAGTGAATTAATAAATTAAAGTTTTTTTTTCATCAATCTTGAAATCCAGTTTGATTGCTTATCTTTGATATTGTGTCAAACTGACTTTATGTCTGTATAAGATATTGTAGCTCAAAATACACATTATTGATGTTTTTCATAAACATTGTTTAAAAAGAAGTTTAAAAAAGTTTGTCTGCATTATCCTCCATCAAAATCTAAAAACAAACTCAAAAATGCTGGGTCAAAACCACCCAACTGCTGGGTTTGTCCCTTTTTAACCCAGCGCTGGGTTATATGTAACCCAGCATTTTTTAGAGTGCACTTCTGAAACAAATCAAACTTCATCTGATGCCATCAAGGCCGCAAAGAGCATTGAATAATATCAACCAATAGCCAAGCATAGCCACATAATGGTTATAATGCAGATTTATGTTAATGCAATACAGATTATGATAATAAGCGTCACGATAGGGATATGTGGAGATGCTCTTGAGAGTAAACTTGACCTTCAGCCTTCACATCTCGGTTGAAAAGTGTGTGCAGCTGGTGTTTGGGGGGAGTGGACCTCTAAAATCCACTGCAAACTTACATTCAGTTCAGACACTCTACACACCATCAAATCAGTTATAAATGTTCTGTTATACAACGGAGAGTTCCGGTGCTTGATTCTGATTGGCTGAGCCACGTTCGAAGCTGTTGTAAATTACTCTACAAACACACACCTTTGTTTACGTTTGTGTGTTACTCGGCATCCACTTTGTTGCAACCACAACTGTTTCTGAGGAGCTACATTGTTTGGTGGAAGAATACTGTTTTTATTAATATCATTACACTTTATTTGCTCGGTTTTATTTTGTGAAACCTTATGGAATAACCGTTTTATAAAAGCAATAAACCCTGTGAAGCCGGGGTTTACAGTGAATTTATAACAGCTAAGGGGCGTTGTTAGGCACGACGCGAAAAACCACGGCTTCACGGCGCTTATTGCTTTATTTCATCTGGAAATACATCACGTTCTAGAAGTTAAATAAGATTGTGAATGCTCAGAATAGGAGAATTAAACATGGTTCACTTTGCCACAGCCAGCATAAGTATGAGAAGTGAAATATGTCTACCTCAGAGCATGGAGAAAAGTTTTGTAAGAGGCACGCGAAGTCTAAAACACAAATTACCTTTTTTTATTCTCATTTATGATTTGAAAATGTTGTGCTGAGAATAAAGAGCCTGATCCTTTCAGCTGAAGACTGAACGCAGAGTTTTGAAACTCTACTGTACACTTTTTGTCATCAGTGGAATCTATGAAAGAGTTCAAAATGATCGATCCTGTTCAGACCGAGCATGTGCTGATTCTGTTGAGAAGCCGGAATCAATGACTTTGGTCTTTTCACAGGCAGTGTAAAAAGCAATGAAAATCAGCTTTAGCTCAGAGAAAATAAAGCAGCCGTCTGATCGCTCTGAGAACAATGATACAAAGGAGTGATTGCGGCTGATTTTCCTCCCTGTTCCCTCAGAAGAGTTTACAGAGCAAACAAAAATGTTATTCGTGTGGAGCGTTTCATTTCCCACTGCTATTAGTGCCACCAGATATGCTGCTGAGTGAAAAATACTCTCTCTTCGATTCCAGGCTTTGGAGTGATTTAAGGACGAGCACTTTAATGGCAACGACAGACCAAACATTTGTCAAAAATGGCGGTATTGGCACGAGTCTGTGTAAATGGAGCGAAATATTCATGTTCTGTTGCTTGTTTTGGAATTTGGAACCTTTAACAAGCAAATGGTAAGCCAACATACACAAGAACGAAGACCATTTTAATAGCGTAAATATTGACTGAAAACTATAGGAAGTGGTTGCACAAGATAACTTCAGTCTAAAGCCCCGTTCACACCAAGAACGATAACTATAAAGATAAAGATATTAGCGTCCACACCAGCGAACGATATCGTCTGTTCATTCTAAACGCACATGCGTCTGCCGCAAAGATAACTATAAAGATACACTCTAAAAAATGCTGGGTTAAAAAGGGACAAACCCAGCGGCTGTTTTGACCCAGCGGCTGGGTTGTTTTGACCCAGCGGTTGGGCTGTTTTGACCCAGCGGTTGGTTTGTTTTGACCCAGCGGTTGGGCTGTTTTGACCCAGCGGTTGGGCTGTTTTGTCCCAGCGGTTGGGCTGTTTTGACCCAGCGGTTGGGCTGTTTTGACCCAGCGGTTAGGTTGTTTTGAACCCAACCGCTGGGTCGAAACAACCCAACAGCTGGGTTTGTCCCTTTTTAACCCAGCGCTGGGTTATATTTAACCCAGCATTTTTTAGAGTGTAATGATATTAGCTTCCACACCAGCGAACTATATCGTCTGTTTATTCTAAGCACATATGCGTCTGCCGCTTTAAGTTCTTGAGCTCGTTACAGCAGGATGGATTCTGATTGGCTGTCAGTGTTTTATCGTTCATCAGCTGGGGAAAAAATATTTTTGAAAGTGATTCCAACGATATCGTTCCTCTGTATCATTATCCTTATAGTTGTGGTGTGAACTATGCTATTCTTTAATACTGAGAACGATTTTTAGAACTATATCTTTATCGTTATCGTTATAGTTATCGTGCTTGTTGTGAACGGGCCTTAAGAACTCTGTTTTTGAATTTGAAATTAGGGTGTAGTAATTTTGGTGTAGTCGTTAAACATCAGGGCTGCTACGTGAACCCCTTGATAAAAGTGCTTAACCCTTGTGAAAAAGCAGTACACTTTAACATACTTTTAAAAAGGGCACTTATTACGGAAATAATATACTTTAAAATAATATAACTACTTAAGTGCAAACTGAATGTAATCTTTTAATTTGAGATTATTACAAAGTGCACCTTTTAAAGTTCACTTAAGTATGGTAAACAGTCATGCAAGTGCCTCTCTTTAACTACTGTTGAGTTTATTTCATTAATATTATATTAGCTGTATGCACAGTTATTTTAAAAGTACACTTAATATCTGAAGTACACTACAAGTGCAGATTCAGTACAATTAAGCACGCTTCTTTTTCATAAGGGAACCTCTGTTTACGTCATGGGGAATGTCCTTTTAACAGAGTGGCCCTCAACATATTTGGACTTTCATACATCTCACCAAAACACCAACTGAGTAAAAGACTCCCCATGAGAGTGCTCTGGACACACGCATCTGTCTGAGGCTCTCTGGATTTGTTTCTGTCCACTCAGCAGGTCTTGAAGCAGACCTGGCTGCAGTTACTGATAGCATGTTGAGTTATGGCGATCAGAGGCTCTGCTCTCGTAATATCTGATCAGTTCTGACAGCAGCACTGACTCCGGCAGTGGCCTCCACCCCCATCTCCTGCGGCTGCAGCGGCTGATTGTGGGGCCGTTCGCCTGAATCACGGCCCAGCGCTCCGGAAGCACCTGCCTCCTCTCCAGGGCTCAAAGCTCAGGATCAGGCTACACCTGATGTGGTTTTCATTAAACACACATACTGACATGCAAACTCACACAGAACACACACACACCAGCACAGCTTCCAACAACTGCCAGTCAGGATCTTCACATCTGTGATCCCCATAAAGCGGAAGAACTGTGTGACTCAGCCTGACAAAATGTTTTAAACACACATGCACAGGATTCTGCATTGTACATATTTTGTTCCTCAGTGACCCTTGTGAAAAAGTAGTACACTTTAGCATACTTTTTAAAAGGAGTACTAAATAAAGAAATATATATTTTAAAAGAAAAAACTTAAGCGCAAACAGAATGTAATGTTTTTGGGCACTTAATTGCATGTTAGTTGCAAATAAATTAATAAAAATACATTTTAGTTTAAATTTACATTAAACACATGTACATTAGCTGAACATTAGCTGACTTATAAATGACTATATGCAAAATTAATAGTACTTTTTAGTAAGATGTGGTTTGAAATTGGTAAAATGTGACAACCTCTCAACCTTTTTTTTTACCCCAATGTGCATTTCTTGTCCAATGGTCACACCTTCATTTTGCAATTTATAAAATTGCCTCCTTCTCTTTGGCATTTAATAATTTTTGACTTTTCAGTGTGTTAAATCTCCTTTTTTTTGCCCATTTCACATGCAAAAGAAAACCTGCTTTAATAATTATGCACATCTGAATATAAGCAATTTTTCACTTTCAGCCTATCACTTATATATCACTTATAAATGATTATATGCAAAATTAGTAGTGGTAATTAAGATTGATGTGGTTTGGAATTGGTCAAATGTGCTTGGAAAAAAATACGATCAGAATATTGCCTAATACTTTTGCACAAACTGTAGTATCAAAATAAGTATACTTCTTTAAAGCATGACAAAATCTTTAATGATTAAAATGATTTAAAATGAACTTTATAGTCAAACTTTACACTTTCAAACTTTTAAAAGTGTACTTAAGTATCTTAAGAAACATTATAATTGTCTCTCTTTGAGTACACTTACATGGGCATTTATCGAATTAATAGTACATTATCTGCAAGTACAGTTCTATTAAAATATACCTTTAAGATTTGAAATAAGCTACACTACAAGTGTACATTCAGAACAATTAAGCAGACTTCTTTTTCACACGGGGAATGTGTAAGATAAATGCTGTGAGTCATCTCACAGGATAAGCTCACCCCAAAAACATTTAGATACTTAAGTCAAAATGTATATGTGTCATCAAAAAGTATTTGTTTGCTACACTGTGTTTATGAAATGTTGATAGTGTGATTCTCTACATCTGTGGTTCTAGGACTTGAGGAGAACTGACTTCATACATCCACTATCACCAAAAACACCAGCTTATTCAAAGACATTGCACCTCGAAAGGGTGGTAACTTCCAAGAAGCTCATAAGAAAAGGTTTCTGAATTGGCTATAAGCACAAAGGTGCCACTGACCAGTATTTATGAAGTAAAATCAACAGTGGATTGTGCAGGGGTCGTATCCTCCACCTTAGTCCACTTCTCATCTCTGTTTAACTTTAACTAAGCAGTCTGAATACCAGAGGTGCTTAAATAACCGAGGGTAATAACACACTGTTCCCACTGTCTTCCCAAGCGGTTTTTAACTGTGATGCCAGTATATTTTCTTGTTAAACTGTTTTCTTATACAATATCTGTAATGCTTTGGCTCGAAGGCTCTGAACACCCTGCGCGTCCGTTACGTATGGCGGCAGATTTCATATTTTACTTGCACCTTTTAGTCTTGCATATTAAACACGCTCAACAGCCTTTGTGATTAAAGCTAAAGGTATAAAAAAAATTATGACTGCATTTATAGCTCGTAAATTTAACATTATTGCTTGTTTATTTCAACAGCAGTGGCTGCTGGGGTTGATTTATTTGGGAAAGAGAGAGCGAGAGAGAGAGAGAGAGAGACTGGAATGATGCCTGCGGCCTGTAGTGCAGAGTGTGTGTGTGTGTGTGTGTGCGCTGTGGCTCCGGTCCAGTCTTGTTTTCTTGTTTGTGTGTGCAAACACGCATTATAACGCAGCAGTAATGCAGGTTATAGGACTGTAAAAAGCTTATGGAAAAAATGAGCTCATGCTGCTGGGAGCAAGTCTGCAACTTCCCACCGGGGAGAGATGAAGCCTGCCTTCCTGTCCAGCACCATGTTCTGCTGTCTTTTCGTTCTTTCTCCCAGGAACAGACTGGGACTAAAAAATCAGCCTGGAATACATGGCAGCTCATCACAAGCCACAGCAGATAATTACCTACCACATGCAAGATGTACTAACTAACTAACTAAAAATAAACAAATCCTTTTACTATATTCCGATATGCCTGAAATAGCTGTTTTCATGAGAACATGGGAACAAGCAAGAGACTTGAAAAAAGTTTCTTTTTGTTCTTTATTTTATAGCTCGTAAATTTAACATTATTGCTTGTTTATTTCAACAGCAGTGGCTGCTGGGGTTGATTTATTTGGGAAAGAGAGAGCGAGAGAGAGAGAGAGAGAGACTGGAATGATGCCTGCGGCCTGTAGTGCAGAGTGTGTGTGTGTGTGTGTGTGCGCTGTGGCTCCGGTCCAGTCTTGTTTTCTTGTTTGTGTGTGCAAACACGCATTATAACGCAGCAGTAATGCAGGTTATAGGACTGTAAAAAGCTTATGGAAAAAATGAGCTCATGCTGCTGGGAGCAAGTCTGCAACTTCCCACCGGGGAGAGATGAAGCCTGCCTTCCTGTCCAGCACCATGTTCTGCTGTCTTTTCGTTCTTTCTCCCAGGAACAGACTGGGAATAAAAAATCAGCCTGGAATACATGGCAGCTCATCACAAGCCACAGCAGATAATTACCTACCACATGCAAGATGTACTAACTAACTAACTAAAAATAAACAAATCCTTTTACTATATTCTGATATGCCTGAAATAGCTGTTTTCATGAGAACATGGGAACAAGCAAGAGACTTGAAAAAAGTTTATTTTTGTTCTTTATTTAATCTCACTGCTGCCGAGGAGGAACACGTCAGATATTGAAGAGATCTCATTTGTGATTTTTCTTTCCTATGAGTTGCAGTAGTTCTCCTTTGTTATGATGTCGGCTTTAAAGGAAGCTTTAATCTCCTGGGTCTCTCATCCTCTATAATGCCATAATCACCTGCTTATTACAGGGAAAATGACACAGGCTTTCTCCAAAACAGAATTAGCGCAGGGACATGCGCTCTTTTGTGATCCAGCATTGCATACAACTAATTGAAGAAGAAAATATCCCCAATTTCCTGCAGTAGTGGCTTGTCGGCCTCGCTCTGCATGAATGTATACTTGACACAAACACACACACACACACACACACACACACTCACATCAGAGAGTCTTTAATAGGTGCTTTTATCAGGGCAGTGCTTTCTGCTGCGTTATTGTGTGAAGATCCTCAGGCGAGGTCTGTTCTGTGTAGCAGAAAAGAGACAGGCTGCTTTAGGTATAGGATCCAAACTGAAACTGGGTCAAATATTGGGTCACTTTTTAATTATACTGTATATAAACTTGCTATATTTTTGTCCAACCATCTTGGATAGATTTCACTGAGCTTGTTACAGTACATTTGGACATTTCTTCTTTGCAGAGGATACATGAGATGCTGCCTTAAAGGAATAGTTCACCTAAAAATAAAAATGGGCTTAAAATGACTCGTCTTCAGGGCGTCCAAGATGTAGATGAGTTTGTTTCTTCATCAGATTTGGAGAAATGTAGCATAACATCACTTGCTCAGCAATGGATCCTCTGCAGTGAATGGGTGCCGTCAGAATGAAAGTCCAAACAGCTGATAAAAACATCACAAACTGTTTTTTATCTGCTTGTAAATGGTGTTTGGTCTGTGCTTATTTCTCATCTGATTCAGACTACTTTTACACCCCATGGGCTAACCTTTCTGCGCTTTATCACACACAGACACACACACACGGGCACATGCATACACACACACACACACACACACACACACACACATGCACACACACACACACAGGCCTCTCTGGGTGGGTAATTACAGTGACTTCTTTGATCAAAGCACAGGCTCGTTAGCATTCTGCCCTACAGTAAAAACAGCTGTGTGTGAGAGAGAGACCCGTCAGCCTCAGCTGTAGAGTACACTGCTGTGTCAGATCTAGATTCAGTGCACAGGGTAAATCTCACAGGTATAATCACCCAAATCTGCTCTCTCACCCAGCTTCTGGAGGACAGAGAGAATTGTGATGAAAGGAAGTAGAAGGTTAAACCTTTCACCCTGTTCACCTTCCTCACCAGAGCTCAATGATTTTCAGAAAGCATTAAATGTGTCAATACCCCATCTGACCCCCTAAAGTCTAACCACAAAACCCTGAACTGTTACGGTAAAAAGGAAAATGTTTTGAATGTTTTGCTCAAATACATTTTTTTTCTCGCTTTTTCTCTCAGAGAAGAAGAAGTCGTCCAGGATGCACTTTTTCAATGAAAGTAAATGGTGACCACAGCCATCAAGCTTCAGAAAGGACAGGGAGGTATACAAAGAGCTGGACAGTCTGCTAGCTAACTTTGTTCGAATGTGAATCATACGTGACTTGAGCAATGTGAGGGTCATTCAATTTTACAGTCAGCTATGCCTGTGTGGTCTGTGTGGCCTCAATTCATAGCTTATAGGCTGAACAGTGGCAGCTCAGAGGAGTCATATGCCAGAAGCTGCTCATTTGTGGCTGTCCTGCTGACGTCGATCGAGCTGTGTCTCAGCGCTCTAACAGTCTTCTGTCCACACCGGATCTATAGTTGGACAAAGTTCACTTCATACTTTCTCTCCGTCTCTCCAGCACAGTCATGACGTCTCTCGGCCGGTCTGGCAGCAGGCTGTGATGTCTGCGTATCACTTCGTTCTGTTTTTCATTGCATGAGGTGAGTGAGGTCTGTCCTCTGCGGGGTGGGTAACCATAGTTGTCCGTACCGTCAGAAAACAAGACAGACCGCGAGAGAGACAGCGTGTGTCTGATCTAAAGCTCTGGAGGCCTCAGATCCGGATGGCTCAAATCTTCCGGAACCACATTGGAATATTTTACTAATTATGGCTGAGGAAACTGATACAAGGAGACCACTGTATAATAATGCACACACAAATGCTCGAGGGCTCACCACACACACTCTTACACAACCACACACACGGCTTCCTCCACTATAACAGTTTTATGAACTATTATTTACTATATTGTTTATTTATTGAAATAAAATACAAATGTAGATAATAAAAGTAAGCTTAGGAAATAAGACTAATTAAACAAGAAGGATTTAGTACAGATGGAAAATATAAATAAATATGGCAACAATTTGGGGTTTCACATTTTTGAAAGAAGTCTCTTATGTTCACCAAGGCTGCATTTATTTGGTCAAAAATACAGTAAAAGAGTAATATCGTGAAATATATACCATTTAAAATTGTAAATTGTTTTCCATTTGAATATATTCCAAAGGGCAGTTTAATTCTGTGATGGCAAAACTGAATTTTCAGCCATTACTCTAGTCTGCAGTGTCACATGATCCTTGTTAAAGAAAGTCTCTTATGTTCACCAAGGCTGCATGGTTTTGATCAATAAAAAAGTAATATTGTCAAATATTATTACTAATTTATTCCTGCATCATTACTCAAGTCTTCAGTGTCACATGATCCTTCAGGAGCCATTCTAATATGCTGATTTGAAATGAATATTTTTGTGGAAACCATGATATACATATACAAGATATATATATATATATATATATATATATAGTTCAACAAGAACATCATTTATTTGAAATACAAAATCTGTAGCTTTTTAAAATGTCTTTACAGTCACTTCTAATCAATGTAATGTTTTCTTTCTGAACAAGAGCATTAAAGTCTTTAAGAAAAACTCTTACTGACCTCAACATTTTGTAAACTTTAAAAAAGGGAAACATCTAAACTAATTTTAGTTTATTCAAGCCAATAATATAATTCAACCTCACTGAATTAACCACATTCATTTATACCAACAAAGCTATTTGTGTAGGTTTAATCAAGTAGAAATACCACTTTTTTTCAGTGTACTGTTTAATAAAGACACAGACACAGAACTATGCACTATGTGTCTGAGACTGTCACTTGCTGCTGCACTCATGACTTCATTTACATTCCCATTGATCCCCATGACAGATGCTTTCTTACCAAACCCACGTACAAGAATGTTGCAATAGCGTGTCTCCTGAGCAGGTTACAAAAGATACAAATCAAAAGAGTGCAGTGATGTCTGCCACGAACACACATTCAGTAACAGTTTTATTGCACGCAGAGCTAGAGTACATAAAGTACACACTCACTTATTCACACACACACACACACACACACACACACACACACACACACACACACACACACACGTTGATAAATTCAGATCATTGTAATTAGCACAGACCAACTCTAAGTACTGTACAACATTTTCACAGTGAAACATTTTGTTGCTTTATGAATATGTCCTTTTAAGGGGTCTGACATAATTTAATCAGATGTTGTTCAAAACCCATATGTCTTAAAAGTATGGAAAAGAGCAGCCTGACCATTCTGCAAAACATCTCTTCAGACCAACTCTAAGTACTGTACAACATTTTCACAGTGAAACATTTTGTTGCTTTATGAATATTTCCTTTTAAGGGGTCTGACATAATTTAATCAGATGTTGTTCAAAACCCATATGTCTTAAAAGTATGGAAAAGAGCAGCATGAACATTTTTTTTGGGGGGGGGGGTATTAAAGCTATACCTTTAATACCTTTATTTTGTTAAATGCTCCACAACTAGTAAATGAGCGAGACAGAAAAAAGTGAAGAGAGAACAAGGGTGAGAAATCCCATCAATAGACATTAAGCTTGGCCTGCAGATTTGCCCTGCAAACAGATTCACTCTCATTTGCATGTTTGGGGCAGCAGGAAGTTCAGACTCATATTTTGATTGACATCTGCTCTGAGAGTGTGTGGTTTTGTCTCTGTGTGAGTGTGTAGTTCAGAGTTCATATTTTGACTATGAGTGTATGTGTGCTTGTGTCTGAATACTGATGGAGAGAACTCAAGGTTTGATTGACAGATTTTCTCGGTTGTCTTGAGCAGCAACAGGAGCTACAGCTGTGTACCCCATCGACCTGTTGAAGACCCGCATACAGACCAAAGGTCCAACGGGTCTTTTGAAGGTGAACGCATATATATAAAATCACTCTGACTGCATCAAAAGATTGCTTTGGTATGAAGGCTTCCATGGCTTCTACAGAGGTCAAATATAAACTATCAACTCTGTTGCTGTCAGCTTTTTGACTGTTAGATCTGTTACTATCATGCCTTTTAACGTTAGCTTGGTTGCTATCCTGTCTGTTATATTTAGGTTTGTTAGTGTAAACTCTATTACAATCAACTCTGTTACGGCCAGCTCTGTCACTAGTAGCTGTGTTCCTGTCAGTTATGCTATCAGCTGTTACTCTCAGTTCTGTTACTATTGGTTATACCATCAGCTGTTACTTTCATATCTGTTACCAATAGCTCTGTTAAAATTAGATTTCTTGGATTTCTTATCTGTTATATTCAGTTTTTTTTACTGTCACCTCTGTCACTATCAGCTCTATTACTATGAGTTACAATACTGTTAGCTCTGTTATCAGCTGTCACTGTCAGCTCTGTGACTATCAGCTCTGTTACAGTCAGCTTTGTTAATATCATGTCTGTTAAATCGGTTTCTATCAACTCTGTTACTGTTAGTTGTTCAAATCAATTGTAATACCAGCTGTTAATGTCAGCTCAGTAAAATCAGCTGTTACTGTCAGCTGTGTTACTATAAGTTATATACTTTAAGCTTTGTTATTGTCTGATCTGCTACTATCAACTTTGTTGCTATAAGATCTTTTAACATCAGTTATGTTACTCTCATCTCTATTATGGTCAGCTCTGTTATCTCCTTTTTACTATGCACCTGTAATCTGTAATCTGTTAATATCAGGTATGTTACTGTCAGCCCTTTCACTACCAGCTCTGTTACTATCATCTTTTATGGTCAGCTCTGTTACTGGCAGCTTTGTTGCTATCATGTGTGTTATATTCAGGTTAGTTAATGTTACCTCTGATAGTAACAGTCTTTGTTTCTGTCAGCTCTGTTGCTATCAGTTACAATACTCTCAGCTTTGTTACTGTCAGGTCTGTTACCTATCAGAACTTTTAACACCAATTCCATTAGTTTCATCTCCGTTAACTTCTTTTTACTATGTACCTGTAATGTCTGTTACTATCAGCTATGTTCCAGTCATATCGGTTAGATAAAACATCAACTCTAAATGAAATCTGCATTCTTTGCTCTTCCAGTATTGAGCCTTAAATGCAAACACAGGTTTTTAATGAATCAGCCATCAGTCAAATAGTTTTGTTGGAGTTTATTGATAGATATTTGTGCCAAAATTACTGATGCATTTAGAGAGGTGATACAGCAGAACAACCTATTTATGGAGTCGGTTCAGTTTACACACTCAAAGAGTTTGATTCTGAGATTCCTAGTCAGTTCTGTGGTTCATATGGTACTTGCTGAATTGCAGACAATAAGAGGGACTACAGAGAATTTGTGTTATTTTACAAATGATAAGTTTACAAATCTGAAGATTATGCACCAGCCACAGAGGGTGATGTTCTCACAGTATTGTACACACACCGCTGAAAGACAGACCTGTGTTTTTAGAAAGCAGTCTGCCTCCCAGGGGATTATGGGCCAGTGGTTAGTGTTACTCTTTTCTCTTAAGATGTCAACAGCATGGAGATAAACCAGAGAGAGTGCCTCCTTACACTCTGCTAATCCACACACACAGAGAAAGAGAGACAGAGACACCTTTTTTAGAAACATGATGAAGGAGATCAATACTGCCATCTACTGCTGCCTCTGCATCTGGCATTTTGTACTCTCCTTCTGTCTTAGTGCTGTTCTCTTTACATCCAGTTCTCTCTCACACTCTCTCTCCTTCACACTATGCTCTGATTAAACAGCTCTCTCTCTCTCTCTCTCTCTCTCTCTCTCTCTCTGTTTTAAGATAGGGGTCAGCACTTCCACCATCTCAGTTAGGCAAATATTACAATCCTTCCTTTAAAATATTCTTCTATGAGACACAAAAAATTTAAAATTTGAAAACTTTCAACTTTTGAAAACACCATAAAAGTATCATAATAATGGTCCATTTGACTATGCTATATAAGGTTCCTTATTGACCTCTATGGTTCCATGAAGAACCTTTAACATCCATGGAACCTTTCCATTGCACAAACGGTTTTTAATAGTGGAAAAATGTTTCTTCAGATAATTAAAATATTTTGTACCTAAAAATATGTTTTTTTTTTTTAAGAAATTATCACTAAAGGGTTCTTTGGGAACCAAAAATGGTTCTTCTAGGCCGAGAGGGGAAGATTATCAATTACTGTAATACAACACAATCTCACGGCAATTCATACATAGTTTATGGGGCGGCTAATTTGAATGAATTCATTCAACCTCACTCACACATATTAATTAGCATGATTTGTAAAAAATAAAAAAAAATAAAAAAACGTTTTACAAGGTAGCAAATTCATAGGCATTCCTATGAAGGACCACCCCTAAACCTACCCCTCACACAAATCGTTCAAAATCATACTAGTGAGGTCGTACCAATTCATACGAATTAGCCACCTCGTAAAATACGTATGATAACTTTCACTGTGTTTTTACACAAAGGTGTTGTACGGCTTCCAGAGACTTGGTATATAGTGCACATGGACCACTTTCTTGGCTCTTTTATAGTGCTTCTGCATTCTAAGAAGGCCATCTTAAGTCTTCTAAGACTCACTTCACTTTGGAATTTGTACCTAAAAATATGTTTTTTTTTTTTAAGAAATTATCACTAAAGGGTTCTTTGGGAACCAAAAATGGTTCTTCTAGGCCGAGAGGGGAAGATTATCAATTACTGTAATACAACACAATCTCACGGCAATTCATACATAGTTTATGGGGCGGCTAATTTGAATGAATTCATTCAACCTCACTCACACATATTAATTAGCATGATTTGTAAAAAATAAAAAAAAATAAAAAACGTTTTACAAGGTAGCAAATTCATAGGCATTCCTATGAAGGACCACCCCTAAACCTACCCCTCACACAAATCGTTCAAAATCATACTAGTGAGGTCGTACCAATTCATACGAATTAGCCACCTTGTAAAATACGTATGATAACTTTCACTGTGTTTTTACACAAAGGTGTTGTACGGCTTCCAGAGACTTGGTATATAGTGCACATGGACCACTTTCTTGGCTCTTTTATAGTGCTTCGGCATTCTAAGAAGGCCATCTTAAGTCTTCTAAGACTCACTTCACTTTGGAAACACACACACACACACACACACACATACATCTAGACCTCAATCTAAAAGGGTTTAATTTAGAATTGAGAAAAAATGATTTAGGAAGGGGAAAAAAACATGTCATCCAGTTGTAAGTTATTGCAGCAGCAGTGTGATTGTGTTGGTTGTGTGGTGACCACAGTGGTTTATTCTTGCAAGTGAATGATTTTTGAGAGACTACTGGCACCATCCAACTACTGTCAGAATACTTTATAGATTTTTGTCAACAAAGTGCATTGACTTATTAGTGTTGTTTTCTATCGCTTATTAAACTGAATGCTATATGGTCATTTTACCTAGTGAACAATAAAACAGACAAAGATAGATTTACATTAAAGTAGGGACTCAATATCTAGAAAGCAGAAAAATCAAACAGAACCCTTGCATTGTGGGGGGCTGTTTTGTTTTGTTTTAAACCACCTAATAATGCAGCAGATTAGCGATATGGCTAAAAACTACTCAGAAGACCATAGCAACCGCATAGCCATGGCAACCACCCACAGCACCCTAATATCATGGCAACAAGTTTTGCAAAAGCAGATGATCACTGATGATCACTGAATCATCAATGAACTGAATTTAACTATAAAAAAAATGACAAAAAATTGTCTTCTTGCATTATTGACAAGCTATTTTCCTGTTGAACACTGTAAAGCTGCTTTGACACAACCAGTATTGTATAAAGCGCTATACAAATAAAGGCGGCTTGACTTGACTATAATGAATTTTACTTAAATGATAATGTGTTAAATGAATCGCTCTGCAGTCTTCAGCATGAATGAATAATATGAGTGAATGTGCATAACCTGCCCATGGACTTTTTTCAAGATTTTAGCTTAAATATGAAAATATAAGCAAGAGTGTTTTAGACTGAACACTTTTTTGTCTTTTAAATCATTTTTGTGCATTTTGCATAAATCTGTTGTAAAAATGTAATTAATTTGTAATGAAATAAGTTAATTTTCACAATTTTGTGTAAGTTCCATTTGCTATAATTATATATTTTGGTATTATACCTGCTCGCTAAATATTGCTATTGCCACAAGCTATTGAAAAACACTGATTTTGGGGACTCTTTGAAAAGCTGTTTATGGACAAGCTCACATTTGACTGGCACCTTCTGATTCACAGCACAGTTTTGAAGACTGTTTCATAACTAAAGACTATTTTTTATCAGATGCTAATTGAGCACATGTAGGCTGGTAGGAGTGTCAGAGAGAGAGCGCTGACCTCTGCCTCTGCGGGGCGCTGACCTCTGTCAGGCCATAATTTGGACAAGATGCCCTGCGGCTGACTGACTGCAGCGTGACTCTATTGAGTTTGACAGCAGTGTGTATACCTGCGAACTTCACTGTTATGGAAACCGCCAACACACATGCACAAGACCATTCAACATGCTTCTGCTGAATTGTCCAGTCAATGTTTAATCACTAATAATATTGACCATGCTAAAGTGTCAGTGATTTGAACAAACCCTAAATACCCTTAACTCTAAATATTCAGCACAGAAGTCATCGCCAGTGCTGTTTCAGTAACATTGAGATATTATAGTTTTTATAAACATTTCGAATACGTTTTTATTTGTATATTTTCATTTCGATTGTAATTAAAGTCATTTTCAGTGATTTGTCATTTTTATTAGTTTTTGTTTTTTTAAATATTTCTATAGTTTTTATTCATTTTATTTAGTTTTATCATCTATATTTTACACTGCATATACAATATATCTATTTACATTACACTCCATATAGAACATATATATATATATATATTATAAAAAATTATAGGGCTACGGTTAATATTAGCCGTTACAGTGTGCTTTAGAGACTACAGTTCAAATTTCTACTGCAAGATAGTAGACCATCCGGGTACCTTTGGGATACTCATTTCAACATACTATAACATGGGACACACTGATTTTAGTTTCAAATAGAATTTAGGACAGATAGTATGGACTCAGCATGACTCGAACACATCATTTGTGGTGCTTCATGACTGTACAGGTGCTAAAGAGCTCTTTTGGTGCCATTGGATTTTTTCGGTTCTCTGATTGGTGGAGACTCCTCTGCAGAATCATGGGTAATGTAGTTTTTCACCTGGAATGTCAAAAATTATTATTTCAATAGACATTGTTTCAAAGCTGCTTTCCAGAAAGTCATATTTTCAATTTAAAAATAAGTTGCAATAATGTGAACTGGTGGCTTAATCAAAAGAAAATACCAGTTAACATTAGAAGTTATTGTGAAAAATCACTTCCTCTATAGCAGGGGTGTCGAACTCAATTCCTGGAGTTTTGTTCCTACCCTGCTCCAACACACATACCATGTAGTTTTCAAATAAGCCTGAAGGACTTGATTAGTTGGATCAGGTGTGTTTAATTAGGGTTGCATCTATTCTAAACTCTGCAGGGCTCCGGCCCTCCAGGAATTGAGTTTGACATCCCTGCTCTATAGAGAAAATGAATGGGATTTTTACTTCCAGAACCTGACTGTTGCGCTCTATGGACTTACGTTGGAGATATACTATAAAGACCCGGAGAGAACTTAGAGTACCTTAGCAACAACATATTAAAACCCTCGCAACCAACTACACCAGCTGATCACACTCACTGGAGGAAACACAGTCAAGTTGCGAAGCAGATTTAAACTCGCATCACCTGCATGAGCTGCACGTGTGTCGTGGTATGCTAACCGCTAGTCTGTGTTGTCAGTGTTCATGGTAATATATTAGTATGAGCTTTTCAATGTCTGACTTTGAGTTTGTCATGAGTGGTACATTTCAAAAGCAGAGTTATTGTTAAATAGAATTCAAACTAAAACCACAAACATTGAACTGAAAGTGAAAAAAAAAAATCTAAAAACATACTTATTTTAAGCTAGCTGCGAAGAAAATATCTCATTTTCATTTAGTTTAAGTTCTAATATAGCTAAAACTAGACTGAATAAACTGAAAGCAAAACGTATTATTATCATACAAAATAAAATCACGTTCAAATGATTAATGATACGAAAATAGCATTTTGTTGCCCCGCCACGTGCTGTAGCCTTTTACCACAGTTACACTAACAAGCTAAATTGAGCTATTGATAGATCACTGGGTAGTTAAGAGGAGTAGTTAATGAATCAAATGACGGATAGGATCTTTTTTTAGAGTAGCGGATATCCCGCTGTACCTCTCGGATCCTGACGGACAGTCTTACAGCCTTTTTAAAGAAACCGTTCGGATGTTTACAGAGCAGAACTTGGCCCCCGGGTGTCACATCCGCCCCTCTTTGGCCCTGATTAGGGTCCCGGAGCAGTGATAGATGCTCCTGAGTCAGAGGCCGTGCCGCCCCAGGCGGGACTCGGAGGGGATGCTCTCTCTGGGGAGAGGAGGAGGCGAGCTGGGCTCACGGGCCCAGTGAGGAGAGGCCCTGAAGGGGAAGACGTGAAGAGAAAAGAGGGCGGTGCTGGAGGTCAGGACCCGCCAGACTCCGTCTCACACCGACCCTGATCTGGACTGACCTTTGTGTTTCTGCTCTGAATGGACGCTTGTTTCGCCCGCTCTGTCACTCTGACACGGTGACATCACGCCTTAAAGAGACCTTTGTTTTAGGGTTTATGTAGCTGATTTAGAAGCACTTACTGGGGCGCACAATCCTGATGTGACAAAAATTAGTGGCCAAACTGTCTACCTCAAATGCCCGCTCCTATCCGATTCCCCCAAACAACCCTGCAGATTCTTACAGAAAACAATCAGATGAGCTACAGTACATCTATAAATATTAAAAAAAGTGCAGATGCCCTTGAATAAATTGAGGAATGTTTATTTGTTATTGCCATGATTCATAGTGCAAAACAGTTAAACACTGACACTGTCCTTGAGTACATTTAAAAAATCTATTTCAAGATTTATAAAATATGTTGCTTGTCCACACAAAAAAGGGTTGACAGTGTGTTGCTATGTGGTTACATGGCATTCAGGTGGTTGCTAGGGAATTTTTGAACGATAGTCCAAATATATATGTGACCCTGGACCACAAAACCAGTCATAAGGGTCAATTTTTCGAAATTGAGATTTATACATCATCTGAAAGCTGGATAAATAAGCTTTCTATTGATGTATGGTTTGTTAGGATATGACAATATTTGAATACAACTATTTGAAAATCTGGAATCTGAGGGTGCAAAAAAATCTAAATACTGAGAAAATCGCCTTTAAAGTTATCCAAATGAAGTTCTTAGCAATGCATATTACTAATCAAAAATTAAGTTTTGATATATTTACGGTAAGAAATGTACAAAATATCTTCATGGAACATGATCTTTACTTAATATCCTAATGATTTTTGGCATAAAAGAAAAATAAATAATTTTGACCCATACAATGTATTGCTGGCTATTGCTACAAATATACCCCAGCGACTTATATATATATATATATATATATATATATATATATATATATATATATATATATATATATATATATATATATATATATAT
>NW_015505279.1:905012-914739 GCF_001515645.1 Sinocyclocheilus grahami | reverse complement strand
TATATATATACATATATATATATATATATATACATATATATATATTGTATATGGGTTGTAGATTAGAGGATAGGAATATATATCTTTGGGAAGCATATATTTTTGGGAAACGTTTAAAGCACACTTTTAAGAAGAGTATTTTTTACAAAATATAAATATATACCAAATATAATAATAATAATAAAAAAAATACTTAAGTATGTTTTTGGGAACTTAACTGCATATTAACGTATTATGTGTTATAGTTAGCGGAACTTTAGTGTTTTTGACCCACTTAAGTAGGACTTTTTTATTGAATTTCTTAATTCTATTTTTTTTAAATGAAGGGTACTGCAGAATGTACAGATTTGATTGTAATGATGTAGATGCAATTGAATACATTTAAAATATTTTATCATTAAATGTTATATCAAATACACTACAGTTTGTACTTTGCATGTCAACAGATTTTGCTTGACAATCCTCATAAGGCTGCGGTTCTCTCGGTTGGTTGTGCATCTTTTTCTTCCACACTTTTTCCTTCCACTCAACTTTCTGTTAACATGCTTGGATACAGCACTCTGTGAACAGTCAGCTTTTTTGGCAATGAACGTTTGTGGCTTACCCTCCTTGTGAAGGGTGTGAGTGATCAGTCTGTGTGCATTGAATTTATTTAATACACGAGTTTCACAATTTGAGTTGAATTACTGAAACTTTTCCACGACATTCTAATTTATTGAGATGCAGCTGTATGTGTACTTCTTTAAAACATAACATAAAACAAATGATTGAAAATGTACTTTAAATACAATTTTGGATTTGACATTATTTCAATGTGCACTTAATGTGTTAAACAGTGATGAAAGTTACTCTTCTTTTTAAGTGGGAGAACTTGCACAATTGGTGGCTGACTAAATACTTTTTTTCCCCACTGTAAGTACACTTAGGTGGCCTTTTATGTAATTAATATTGTATTATCTGTGCATACAGCTTTTTTAAATATATACTTTTAAGATTTGAAGTACACTACAAGTGCACATCAATACAATTAAGTGCACTTCTTTTCCACTAATATTGTAAAAAATAAAATATGTGTGTGTGTGTCTGTGTGTGTGTGTGTGTGTGTCTGTCTGTGTGTGTGTGTGTCTGTGTGTCTGTCTGTCTGTCTGTGTGTGTGTCTGTGCGCGCGTGTGTGTGTGCGTGCGTGTGTGTCTCTGTGTGTGTGTGTGTGTGTGTGTCTGTCTGTCTGTGTGTGTGTCTGTGCGCGCGTGTGTGTGTGCGTGCGTGTGTGTCTCTGTGTGTGTGTGTGTGTGTGTGTCTGTCTGTCTGTGTGTGTGTCTGTGCGCGCGTGTGTGTGTGCGTGCGTGTGTTTTTCTGTCTGTGTGTGTGTGTGTGTGTGTGTGTGTGTGTTTCTGTCTGTGTGTGTGTGTGTGTTTGCGTGTGTCTGTGTGTAGTTGAAGTAGAGTCCTGATGTGTGTGTGTTTGTGGCTATCAGTGTTATTCCGCCCATATGTTTTTCAGTGTGTGCATGGGTTTGTTTGTGGCCGGTGCTCTGTCTCTCTCTGCTTGACTTATACTGCCGTGGTTTGGCTTCATTTTGAGTCTAACCACAGACTTATTCCACCGCCCTCCTACAATCACACTCATGAAGCCTCTCTGTGCTGTTCCTGGATCAGCTGTGCTGTCTGAAACACAATGCTTTAAAAACAGCTCAGATGGAGTGGTCTAACTCTAGATCAGCGCCGCGGCTCTGCTGTCTGTTTTGGGTGTTGCTGTTCTGTGAATCAGAGGGCTGGTTTGCATTAAGATTCGCAGATTTGAGGTTTCAGGAATTAATGTGCTCATGAAGAAGAATTCAGCAGAACTGAAAACATATGAGTACTTCTGGACAAAGATAATTAAAGGGATTTCCAAAGCAAGTCTGGAGTTTCCCTGCGAGACTAAAGACACAGACACTGAGCTGATTTCAACAGGTGTGTGTATCAGGAGCACAGTCTCTCTTTTTGGACTTTGAATGAGGAATGCTTTAAACAAAAATTCTGCATTTTTAAAATGTTACATTATACAGTGGATCTCAACTGGTTTGGTTTTGAACAAAAACTGTTCATCACACAACACTAAACAACATTTCCTTTAGTAGCTACAATAGACATTGTGGCAACACAATAAGGGAACACGTTCTCTCAGTATTCAGAATAGTTCTCAGTTAGCTTGGCAATGTTAAATACAAGGTTTCAGCCTCGCAAATAACCAAATGTTAATAACCACAGAGTACAACATTCTTTGTCACAGTAAAGTGGAAATTATATGCTTACAATTTAAATATATAACTGGTTAAAAAAGGGGTGGTTGATTGCGATTTCACTTTTTTAAACTTTAATTTGTGTGTAATGTTGCTGTTTGAGCATAAACAATATCTGCAAAGTTACGAAGCTGAAAGTTCAATGCAAACGGAGATATCATCTTTTAAAATGTTGGCAGTTTAATGCCTACAAAAATGGCTGGTAATTTTTTTTAACGAAGCATTAACACATGTTAGACTGCACCCCATAAAAACAATTGTTAATAAAGAATAACAATTTGGTCCCTTTGTAAATTCTCTTTGCCACCGTGACCTTTTCTCAGTCTCCTTAAAGTGTAAATACGGTCGGGAAGTAAGAAAACACACAGTCAAATGTATCCTCAATACTTCAATTTATTCATAGAAATACAGATATTATATAGGCATATGTCGAGGGGAGTTTCATCCTCTTAACCAATGAGGATATGAATAACATACACGTAGGATCTTTGGCCAAGAACATGTGTTTATATAAAATAGCCACATGTACAGAAAAACATGGACATATTAGGAATAGACTTTTGCGAAGAATGCTGAACTGTCTTCATGGTTTCATCACGAACTCCTTTACCCTTGTAGTCCTAACATTCATGTCTTTATTGGGGCCTTTAAATCAAGAGAAGCTAATGTATACATTTAAGCATGCATACTTCGCATATAAGTAAGACATATTTAAAACATAATATCAAGAGAGAGAGATGGATACAGAAGGAGGAATTCAGAGAGAATGCGTTGTATATATAAGAATGAGAGAGAGAGAGAAAAAGGAGGAGTAAGACATGTCTGGACTCAACAGAAAGACAGAGAGTGTTTTCTAACAACAATCAAGCCTAGAAAAAACCCAATCAACCACCCCTTTAAGTTCAAGTTTTATCACTCAGTTTGTGTGTCTTGTCACTATAATTAAATCATACATAACAGAGTGCAGGGTTGATGCATTTTAGTTGCATTATCCTAAAGCCAATGGCTGTTTTGAATAGGCATGTTGGTTAAATACCTGAAATAAGGTCTGTGGTTAATACAAACTCAAGATATTTTCATATTTTATGCTACAATATAAAATACATCAGTAATGCCCACTTGAGTGTGTGTGTGTGTGTTGAACATTTACTTGTCTTGAAACACACTAAGTAAGACATATTTAAAACATAATATCAAGAGAGAGAGATGGATACAGAAGGAGGAATTCAGAGAGAATGCGTTGTATATATAAGAATGAGAGAGAGAGAGAAAAAGGAGGAGTAAGACATGTCTGGACTCAACAGAAAGACAGAGAGTGTTTTCTAACAACAATCAAGCCTAGAAAAAACCCAATCAACCACCCCTTTAAGTTCAAGTTTTATCACTCAGTTTGTGTGTCTTGTCACTATAATTAAATCATACATAACAGAGTGCAGGGTTGATGCATTTTAGTTGCATTATCCTAAAGCCAATGGCTGTTTTGAATAGGCATGTTGGTTAAATACCTGAAATAAGGTCTGTGGTTAATACAAACTCAAGATATTTTCATATTTTATTCTACAATATAAAATACATCAGTAATGCCCACTTGAGTGTGTGTGTGTGTGTTGAACATTTACTTGTCTTGAAACACACACACACACACACACACACACAAACCAAAAAGTCTCTGATGAGGGCAATGATCAAATTAACTGTTAGACACAGTTAATTTAAATCAAAGCAACATGTACACCACCGTTTAAAAGTTTGGGCTTGGTAAGATTTTACTAATGCTGCATTTATTTAATCAAAAATACAGTAAAACGTTAATATTGTGAAATATTGTTAGAAATCAAAATAGCCGTTTTCTTTTTGAATATACTTTAAAATACTTTATTCATGTGATGGCAAGTTGAATTTTCAGCAGCTTTAATCAAGCCTATCAAATGTGTCTCAGTAGCCTATATGCTAAAGCAGTACGCCATGGGCACTGAGGCACAGGTGGCACCTGAGAATGACCCACATCTATCCAGGTTACAGACAACTATAAATCTCATAGATATCCCATTCCAGACAATATCTAAACATGAATGCATGAAAAAAAAGCACTTTTGGATTGCAGCTCAACTTTTTAAATTGCTGTCAGTGTTATGTAGATGCTCTACACCTTTTTTGAATCCATGCATAGCAGGATGAGGTTCTTCTGCAGGCATGATGATAGAGCTTCTTTGCATTGTAGTGCAGCCTCGCCGGTGACCCCTGCCGATGTCATCAAACCGTGCGCCCGGGTGGCGCTGAGAGTGATCGGGCCGGACGGTTTTCAGATCTCCACAGTCTGCTTTAGTTACCTTCTGCAGAGATTGGTTTACATTCACTTCGGAGGACAGTCTCTCCAATATTTGACTCTGCTGGACATTTGAAGTTACTGTATATTCAGACTAAATTGCATATAGGCACAAATATATATATACACACACACACATGGTTGATAGTAAACAAACCTGTGGAATTTTCAAGCAATGGCCAAAGTATTAAGAAAGTATTCATGCAAAAGTATTTTTTAAGATTATGCCTGCTTATGGGAACATGGAATTAAACAGGAAATACAAATGTGAACACATGAACAGATATTTGGTTTAAATGCATTTGATTATTGCATTGTCATTTATTGAAATAAATTACAATTGTTACAATTCAAATGCAGAATTTATTGGACATTCCATTAAACATGAGGAATACTGTTAGAAACAGCTGGAAGCAACGCTTTGGAATCCTTGCAAAACACTACAGGATGACTTCAAACGGATTCGAGGTAAATCACAAGAGATTTACCGAAGATTTGGCTTAGAAAAAGAATTCAGATATACAAAGACATTCTGCAAAAGTTACTGTGAGCGTTTCAAACAGGCGAGGAACACTGGAAGAGAAAGACGTGGTTCTCTAAAAGAGACACTAAACAGATTTTTGGAAAGTCAACCCGGTATATTGATATGCATCAGAAATATGTGATTGTGCCTCTGCTGAGGTGGAGAGGAACAAGATCGATCATTAACAGGAACACAAAAAGAAACAGTTGAATGTCACAAATTATTCCAGCATTTGGTGCACAGTTGGACAGCAGAAATCTCCACCAAACTCAATATGTGATGCTAAATATGACCCACTCACAAGATCTGAAAGAGGTAGATCCCTACAATGCTCTCGGTCTGTGATCAAGTAAAAACAAAGGTTTGACAGTATTGAGAATAGTGCAGATGTTAGATGATAGGGTAAATCTGATGAAACCTCTCAAAAACATATTTCACCCCAAAATCAAAAGAAAACTATTCTTATTACATTTTACACCATTTATGACATCTAGCACTTAAGCACACTCCCTCACCCCAATTCTATTTTACTGTATTACACTAAAAAACCTGTAATACTAAACCTGTGTAAATGTAAGGCAGCAAATTTATTCCTTTAAACTTTTTGTTTTGCTTTAAAATGTGCTCAGCTGTCATAAAAAGAATACAAAAACAGCTTCATATTCTTTATGCAAAGATTGTTTCTTTTCTTTTTTTGGGGGGGGGGGGATCCAGACACAGGTTTAATGAGATAGTTCATATTTGGCTGTGCATAATAAGCTGAGAGTTTAGCATGCTTTTTTTTTTTTTTTTTTTTTTTTTGGGGGGGGGGGGGGGATCCAGACACAGGTTTAATGAGATAGTTCATATTTGGCTGTGCATAATAAGCTGAGAGTTTAGCATGCTCAGAGATACCTGGATAGAAACAGAAACATTCATTATGAGGTTTTTTTGCATGCAAATGTTAAGGCTTCTGGTCGTGGGCTGATGATGAGGAGCTTCTGCTCTCGCACCATGCTTCATATTTTTATTCCAAACAAAAGGCAGAATCAAAGGTTTCAAAGCACACAGAAATCATTTCATTTCCAGAGAGAGACGTGATTCCAGCTTTCTGAGATCTGCTGGTTTCCATGACGATCAAGCGGCGAGGCGCTGAGTGGCCAGTTCCTCAGCATCGTCACGGTTCTCGTTGATCTCCGCCAGCGTCCGCACGAAGCGGGTCCATTCGTCGTTTCGCGGGACTGCGATTTGCTTTGGTGGAACAGAGAGAGAGAGAGAAACATAATACAGGAGTGTTTGGTAAAGAGGTGTAAAGTCTGCAGTGGCCACACCGCAGAAGATCAAACTATTCTGGGATTGTCAGAGTGAACTGACCCCTGGCTAACAATCCTCCACCTCATTCTTCTACTCTATCTGCTGAGTGACAGAGGCCCACTGTGGCCCCTGAAGGGCCCCTCTCTGACAGACATGCAATTGTAGTGTGTGTCATCTTTAGAGACTCCACTTGGGCTTTTTACACGACTGTCTCAGTGACAGAATGGGAGCGGGAGAGAGAAAGCCACCGAAGGTGTTACCGTGTAGTCGGTCTGTGATGTGTCTTAAGTAAACTCTATTCTCTCACCTCGCCGACGTCATAAATGTGGATTTGTCCCTCTGAGTCACCCACGGCGATCTCTCTGCCCGACTGAGACCAGCGCAGCCTGTTCAGAGCGGGACTGCCGTCCACAGACATGCTGACAGTGGGCACCTGCACACACACACGCGCACACACACACACACACACACACACACACACACACAGACACACAGACAGACAGACAGAACACACACACACACACACACACACACACACAGACAGACAGACAGACAGACAGACAGACACACAGACAGACAGACAGACACAAACACACACACACACACACAAACGCACACACACAAACACGCACAGACAGACACACACACACAAAGACAGACAGACAGACACACACACACAGACACAAAGAGACAGACACGCACACACACACGCACGCACAGACAGACACACACAGACACACACACACACACGCACAGAGACACACACACACACACAGACACAAACACAAAGACACACACACACACACACACACACACACACAAAGACACACACAGACAGACAGACAGACACACACACACACAGGTTAGCTGAGCTTTTTTTAATAATACCATTAACACTGTTGACAATTGTACACGATTTCAATTTCACTTTCTACTTTTTAACTTGATTCATAACTTCCATGCTGATATTTGAAAGTAACTGGCTGTCAAACATATGTTTAACTACACACAGGACAAGGCTGATCACAATAAATTGTACATTTTCATGCACTGGTTTCCTTCTACACGAACCTTCTAGCAGAAATAGCATATAAGAACATGGATCAACAAACACACTCTGATTGCCTTGTTGTGAATTTGGACTCAAACTGTCAAAGTAGTAGTAAAACATGTACAGTAAACTTACTGTATACAGTAGGAAATAACCAAAAATTACTTCTATAGCATTATATTTCATGCCGTACACATTTAGTAATAAATCATATTTTAAATGCAATGCGGGTTTATATACACACACACTACTGTTCAAAATAGAAAAAAAAAGAAAAAGTTTTTCAAAGCAGTCCTTTCAAATGTTCACCAATGAAGTCTTTATTTGATCAAAAAAAATAACGATAAAATAATATTGTGAATATTATTCCAATTTAAAATAACGGTTTTCTATTTGAATATATTTTAGAATGTAATTTATTCCGTCTGCCATTCTAAAATCATTCAGAAATCCTTATCATTATCAATAATGTTAAAAACAGTTGTGCTGCTTCATATTTTGTTGTAAACAATGATGCACGTTTTTCAGTATTCCTTCATGAATAAACCTTCAATAGAACAGCATTTATTTGGAATAGTACTCTTTAGTAACGTTATAAATGTTTTTACTGTCACTTTTGATCAACCAAATGCATCTTAGCCAAAAAAATATATAATTTCTTTGAGAAAAAAAAACACTTTCAACTTTTCAACAGTATTGTATATGCTGTCCATTATCTTTTCATTTAACACTATTCATGGCAGAAAGGTTATTGAATATTAAAGCGCCATAACTCCACAGTGTTTGATTAATTTTCATGCAATTGAGTATTACTTAAAAAAAAATAAAAATAAAAAAAATATTAAATCTAATTAGTAACAGTTTGTTTTAACAACTGACTGAAAAGTGATTTTCATGAAGTGATTTCAGAGCAAATACATAAATATCCATATATGCTGAATAATGTCAACAGGCTGAAAAAATGTGTTTTATATAATTGTTTTAACTATATTGCTCAACCCTAAAAAATTTAAAATAAATAGTGGTGGATAACAGTTCGGTCCATTATTTTTAATACTAAATATGTCAGCGTGTGTTGATGTGCCTCATTTGCTCAGTAATATTTCATGTTTCACCTCTGTGTCATTGTTGAGGTTCCACAGGTCGACGCGTCCGAGTCCGTCCACACAGGCGAAGAGAGCGGGATGCACCGGAGACCACATAACATCATAAACATAATCAGAGTTGTCCTCAAACGAGTACAGCGGCTTGTTATTCTACAGCAGAGAGAGAAACACAGTCAGCCGAGAGACTCGTGAATGACAGCGTTATGGAATAAGTGTTTATGAATGCTGTGCTACCTTGGTGCTCCAGAGTTTAACGGTCCAATCAAATGAGGCGGTCAGGAAGAGATGAGTAAAATCTACGGGTCCTGCCGCTGTGTGACAGTGAATGCCTGTGATTGGACCATGATGCCCCTCAAACATCTCACTGATACCTGCCCGACTGCTCACACACACACACACACAGAGAGACACACACAACAGCCGTGTGAGAGATGCTGAGTGTGTGTGTGTGTGTCTGTGTAGAGGATCAGATAATCACAGCATCACCAATGAAGAGGAAACTCTCTCAGCTCATTCCAGCACACACAAACACATCGACTACATCCCATTCATAAAAACAAACTGCTTTCCATATTTTTGATACAAAAACTTGTGCTAGAACTTTTAGGAAGAAAGTTTAGAGAGATAGTGATGAATTATAACATGATTTCTGCCTCAGTAAAGCTCTACAGTCACAGTAGACATCAGAAACGTATTATTAATAGAAATTCTATATTAATTTCCTTATACATATTTATTCACTATTTACTTGCAATGAAATAGCAACACTAGCATTCAAAAGTTTGGGGTCTGTAAGATTAAGTCTCTTATGTTCACCAAGGCTGCATTTATTTGATCAACAAACAGCAAAAACAGTAATTTTGTGAAATACTATTACAATTTAAAACAACTGTTTTCTCTTTGAATAAAAACAGTTTTCTCTTAAAATGCTTTTTTTTTCCTGTGATGGCAAAACTGAAGTTTCAATACTAACATTATGAATATCTTTACTGTCACTTTTGATCAATTTAATGTGTCCTAGATGACTAAAACTATTATTTCTTACAAAAAAATTAAAAATATATATATACATATACAGTATATATACGAATGGTAGTGTACATAAACTGTACATAATTACTATTTACTAATAAAATTATGTAAAAAA
>NW_015505279.1:894016-904220 GCF_001515645.1 Sinocyclocheilus grahami | reverse complement strand
AGTATGATTTTTTTAAATATTGTTTATATATATATATATATATATATATATATATATATAATAAATAATATTTATACTATTCTTCATTTTTTATATTATTTTATTAATTTATAAAATCTTTGTGAACCAAACTAAGGTGTTGATCATTCCACCAAAGAGAAAGATTCATTCAGGGATCAGGGATTTTTTTTACCCCAGAAATGAGAAATACTAAGCAATAGATTGTACTGATTATTTGTATACATATTTATTTTTAGTGTATTTTATCGAACTTGCGATCTGATCACCAGAAACAGATATTTAATAAGAGGACTAAGAAAAATGAAATTAAATTTTATAAAAAAGAAAATGTTTGTTTGCGCAAGCGGATTACACGCATAAATCCATGGATCTGCTGCAGTGAACACTGTAGGTTATGTGTGTGTGTGTGTGTGTGTGTGTGTGTGTTACCTGCCATGACGACAGGCTGTGTAGACTGATCCATCCTCACTTCCCACCACAAAGTTATTAACGTCACCCAGAGGGAAGGACATGGAGGTGACCGCAACGGATTTAGACTGCTTAAACACCAGCTCCATACTGTCCTGTTGACACACACACACACACATCAATAACACCACAGCCACCAGCCTCTTCCACAAAGATTTGTACACAAAATCCACTCTTTTTACTGGTTGAGTTAGCAAGTGGCTTTCTTTGAATGTGATATTCAAACTCTGAAACTATGATGGTACTTCTGAAGGTACGGGTCACGCGATGGACGGAGCAGAGAGCATTGTGGGTACCTGTGGTTGAGACAGCATGTCCAGACTCCAGGAGCACATCTTTCCATCAGTAGAGATGCTAATGAGGTTATGAGCGTTCTGTGTGCCAACCACATTAACACAGTACACTGGGTGCTGCACGGAGAATCAGAAATGTAAGGTTAAGGGTAAAAAATAATAAAACAAATCGGAAAAATAAGCAATATTTTTTTAGGACACCCTAATAATATCTCAAGGTTCTTGGGCTGCAGCAGCTGCTCAGCCTCATTTTCAGTACGGCGTGTGAACGTCACGTACCGTGTGTGCTGCGGCAGAGAGAGGCGTCCTCTGGGCAGGAGTGCGTTTGTTACTTCTGTTGTCCCACAGGACGATCTGTCCTGAATAAGTGCCACCGACAACCAGGTTAGGGTGAAACTTTGCAAACACAGCAGACATGACCGCAGACTAGAGGAGAGAGAGAGAGACAGACAGGGATAATCTCGATGAATTCCACAACCCTTCAATCCTGCTGGACAAATGCGAAGGAAGGAAGATTCACATGAATAACCAAAAAGTGTTAGAGAAGAACTAACTAACACCGATAATGCTACAATCCATGTTTTTGCCTACTCACTGAAATTGCCAGCTCATATGCTGCTTCTTGTTTAAAGTGTTTGTGTATTTAAAGGGATAGATGATCTAAAAATGAAAATTTTGTCATCAATTAAGCACCCCTATGTTGTTTCAAACTTACAAGATTTTCATTCATCTCCAAAGATATTTATAATGAAACCTTAAAATTTAATTCCAAGCTTTGATGCTTCAAAAAATTAATAAAAGTAATCCATATGAATCAAGCGGTTGCATCCAAGTCTTCTGAAGAGATACAATTGCTTTATTTGATGAACGTATTTAATTTAGACTTATATTCACACATAAACATTGAGAAACTCACATACATAGAGCTCATCAAATATGGTAAACAGAAGCTCATCTGTATTTGCATGACACACAAGAAGAACCTAATTCGTTCTTGCGGAAAAACCTCTTGTGCATCAAGCAAGTAAAGTTTCCCTAAAAGACCTTTCTTTTACAATCTCTCTAGGATTTTTTTTTTTTTTTGAAGTATGAAAGTTTTGGTGGAATGGGCTTTCAATGGAGGAACAGAAATCTTTCAGGTTATATTGAAAATCTCTTAATTTGTGTTTTGTGGATGAATTAAAGTTTTATGGGTTTGAAACGACATGAAGGTGAGCAAATGATGACAATTTTCTAGGGATGCACGATATTATCGGAACATTATCGGAATCCGCCGATAACGGCTTTAAATGTACACATTTGAAATTTTATGCCGAAAAATAATGCAGATATGCCTTGCTGATATTACAAATAGTTTACATGTGCTCAGGGTGTACTAGCGATAAGATCAAGTGTGGTCATTCTTGAAGCAAACTCTTGCCTGAGTGAATGACGATTAGATTCACTGTTTTGAAGTTAACAGTTACCAGTGCGTGCAGCAGCAGCGGCAGCCTCCCCCGGGGCCTAATGTGCCTCCGGTAAGGCGTTTTATTTATTTAGGGGGCGCTGTAGGCCGGCTTGTAATAAAATGAATCAGAATCAGAAAGAGCTTTATTGCCAAGTATGTTTGCACATACAAGGAATTTGTTCTGGTGACAGAAGCATCCTCTGTAGTCTTCTAATGTCTGATTTTGTAGCTGAGCCAAACCAGACAGTTACTGAAGTGCACAGCACAGACTCAGTGACAGCGGAGTAAAACTGTGTGAGCAGCTCCTGTGGCAGGTTGAACTTCCTCAGCTGGTGAAGGAAGTACAATCTCTGTTGGGCCTGTGAGTGTCCCACTTCTGGTCCTGTGAGATGGTGGTGCCCAAGAACCTGAATGACTCTACTGCAGCCACAGTGCTGTTCATGATGGTGAGTGGGGGGAGTGCAGGGGGGGGGTTCCTGAAGTCCACGATCATCTCCACTGTTTTGAGTATGTTCAGCTCCAGGTTGTTAAGACTGCACCAGACAGCCAGCTGCTCAACCTCGCTTCTGTAAGCAGACTCGTCACCGTCCTGGATGAGGCCGATGACTGTAGTGTCGTCTGCATGCCTCCGGTAAGGCGTTTTATTTATTTAGGGGGCGCTGTAGGCCGGCTTGTAATAAAATGAATCAGAATCAGAAAGAGCTTTATTGCCAAGTATGTTTGCACATACAAGGAATTTGTTCTGGTGACAGAAGCATCCTCTGTAGTCTTCTAATGTCTGATTTTGTAGCTGAGCCAAACCAGACAGTTACTGAAGTGCACAGCACAGACTCAGTGACAGCGGAGTAAAACTGTGTGAGCAGCTCCTGTGGCAGGTTGAACTTCCTCAGCTGGTGAAGGAAGTACAATCTCTGTTGGGCCTGTGAGTGTCCCACTTCTGGTCCTGTGAGATGGTGGTGCCCAAGAACCTGAATGACTCTACTGCAGCCACAGTGCTGTTCATGATGGTGAGTGGGGGGAGTGCAGGGGGGGGGTTCCTGAAGTCCACGATCATCTCCACTGTTTTGAGTATGTTCAGCTCCAGGTTGTTAAGACTGCACCAGACAGCCAGCTGCTCAACCTCGCTTCTGTAAGCAGACTCGTCACCGTCCTGGATGAGGCCGATGACTGTAGTGTCGTCTGCAAACTTCAGGAGTTTGACAGAGGGGTCTTTAGAGGTGCAGTCGTTGCTGTAGCGGGAGAAGAGCAGTGGGGAGAGCACACATCTCTGAGGGGCACCAGTGCTGATGGTGCAGCTGTTTGACATGAATCTGTCAGAAAGTTGATGATCCATTTACAGATGGAGCTAGGAACAGAGAGCTGGGTTAGTTTGGTCTGGAGGAGGTTTGGGATGATGGTGTTGAAGAGCGAACTGAAGTCCACAAACAGGATCCTCACATAAGTCCCTGATTTATCCAGATGTTGTAGAATATAATGCAGTCCCATGATCACCTCATAATCCATGGACCTGTTTGCTCGGTAAGCAAACTGCAGGGGATCCAGTGATGCAATTCAGATAAGCCAACACCAGTCTCTCAAATGACTTCATGACCACAGATGTTAGGGAAACAGGTCTGTGGTCATTAAGTGCTGTGATTTGGGGTTTTTCTTTTGGATGGGGATGATGGTGGAGCGTTTGAAGCAGGCTTCATGAGCTTCAGTGATCTGTTGAAGATCTGTGTGAAGGGCCAGCTGGTCAGCACAGGTTTTCAGGCAGGCTGGTGAAACACCGTCTGGGCCTGGTGCTTTTCTTCTCTTCTGTTTCCTGAAGACCTGATGCACATCATCTTCACTGATCCGAAGTGCAGGAGGGGGGAGAGGGGGGTTGCTGGAGGTATTAATGTTTGTGTAGAGAGATGGTCAGAGTGGGTGTGGGGTGTGAGACCGGGAGTTTAAAATCTGCTGTAAAACTCATTCATTCTCCACAGTGCTGGGGGATGGTGTCTTGTAGTTTGTAATGTCTTTCAGGCCTTTCCACACTGAAGCAGGGTCGTTTGCTGAAAACTGGGTTCTCAGCTTTTTAGAGTACCTCCTCTCAGTCACACTAATCTCCTTTGTCATTGTGTTCCTGGCCTGATTGTACAAGATTCTGTCCCTACTCCTGTAGGCATCCTCTGTGGCCTGAGGGAGCTGTCTGAGTTTTGCAGAAACACGGTTTGTCATTGTTGTATGTTAAAATAAGTCCTGGTAGGACTCACAGAAACTGATGTATGATGTTACAGTCTCTGTGAGTTCGTCCAGATCGGTGTCAGCAGCTTCAAAAACACTCCAATCAGAGCAGACGAAGCAGGCTTGTAAATCCCGCTCTGCTTCATTAGTCCAACTTTTTAGTTAACAGGTTTAGCGGATTTCAGTTCCTGCCTGAAAAGTAAAGTTTCTTTCTGAAAAGTAAAATACACAAATAATATGAAGATAATTGTGTTTCTAATAAAAATGTTGCTTTGATTTAAAGGTCAGAAGCTTACATGAAAAAAAGAAATCACAAACATGATATTTGTAAATTAAATAATTTAATATATACAGATTTATTCATTAATATGTAATATATTTTTATTATGAAAACTTTAATACTAGGAGCTCTAAATGATTTTTAGAATTTATACAGCTCTTTTGCTTTAGACGATTAATGTTAAGTCCACAAACAAAATGTTAAGGTTTCAACTGCATCGGTCTAAAAAATGAATTAATAAATAAAATTAAATAAAAAAATTAAAAAACAGCAGAGATTGATTTTATTAGTTATTTTCAAAGCTGTTAATGTACTCTCATTAAAAAAGCACCTTAATAATGTTTATCAGTTCTAACAAATACATTTTTGCTCAAAACTAACCAAAAATTTAAAAAATATTTGTTTATAATTTCTGCACAGGAGGCACTTCTTGTTGTTTCAAAACAAAAGGAAATATATATCGGCATCGGCTATTGGTCAAAATTATGTGAAAAATATCAGCATATCAGATATAGGCAAAAATCTAATATCATGCATTCTTGGAATTTTTTTTTTTGGGGTGAACTATGCCTAAGTATTTCTTCACTGTGCTTTAAACACAGAATAAAGTGTCCAAATAATATACTGTATAGAATATAAAAATATAAAACTTTGATAGTTTTATTAAAACGATTTTTGCTTAGCTCATTTATTTTATAATATTTGAAAATGGGGGAGGTAGTAAAGTAACCAAGTAAAGTTTGACAAGTGACTTCACACTGCTGCTTCTCAGTGGTTCAGCTGATATTTTCTCAGCATGTTCTGTACCTTCTTGTTTTGGAGAATAGTTTGTGAGCAAAGCTACATTATAAAAGCCTCTGAGGTGCATCAAGCATAAATGCAGCTTGTAACTGAGTGATGTGACCTCAAATTCCACCATGACACCTCAAAACACCAATCCAATGTACATCACAAAACAACTAAATTTAATTTTTACACCAACAACAACTAATGATGCTGATGCTGAATTTTGTTATTCACTGAATAAACTGAACAACTCACACACTCAGCAGAAAGATGGAAAAAGTAACAAGTTCACACCTTGAGTTTTCCACATCTGTCTGTGTGTGTGTGTGTGTGTGTGTGTGTGTGTGTGTGTGAGCTGTGCATCCGTTGCTGAGGGCCGCACATGTGGTTCTACTCAGGTCGTCCACAGCAGATCACCTCAGGCCAAACACACAACTAACACTGAACATACAGCAACACTCAACTGATCAGTGAAAAAAAAACATCCAAAAGAAATGAGTTTGTGAATGAATGTGCATGTGCAACACAGAGTTTAAAGGAATAGTATCATAAATGAACATTGTTGTGAACACACCCAATGTTGTTCTAAACCTGTATGACATTCATTCTTTCATGGAACACAAAAGGAGATATCAGACAGTTCACATGCTGTTTTTTTCTCCATACAATGACATTTTATACTTTTACAGATATGACCACTATATGCTTTTACTGCATGGAAAAGAGAAGTTTGAACGGTCTTCAAAACCTCTTCTTTTGTGATCCATGCAAGGAAAAAGTAATGGCTTTGTGATGACATGAGAGATTTTGAACTATGCCTAAGGTATCACAAGTGCGGGGCTTCCATGTTGTTGTTGTAAGAGGCGACCAGCAACTCTGGATACTGTGAACACATGTACAGATCAGGAGAACTAGACGTTTACTATCTAAGAAACACTTTTGCTTTCCCGCATTAAGTGTGGTTACAGCTTACTCTGACCAAGAACCACCCGCTTACATTTACTTATTTATTTTTACTTTTTTATGCTGACTGTAACAAATGTGCACAGAAAAAAAACCCAAAATAACTGTCATAGGGACACAATTTTATTTAAAGAAAAAAATATTTTAATATTTATTATTTCACACTTTAGTTCGGAGACCAATTCTCACTATTAATTAACCGCTTTTTCTTTAATAAACTCCTCATTTGCTGCTTATTAACAGTTAGTAGTTATGTTTCAGTATTGGGTAAGATTAAGGGATCTAGAATACGGTCATTCAGAATAAGGCATTAATATGTGCTTTATAAGTACTAATAAACAGCCAAAATGTAATATGCATGCTAACGAGCAACTAGTTAATAGTGAGAATTAATCCCTAAGCTAAAGTGTTACCTTGAATACTATATAATAATATATAATACTTAATAATAATAATAATTCAAAATACAAACTAAATGCTACCATAGTAGTAGTTGTACCCAAAAAAGAGAAAAAAAAGCTATTATCATTTACTTTGTCTTTACTTATCATAAACATATATGACTATGACTACATAAAACTAATAGACAACCCCTGTGCTATATTCAGACTGAAACGCAAGTCATATATGTTTGGAATGACATGTTGGTGAGCAAAAGATGACATTTTTGGTAAAAAAGCATTGCTTTTCCAGAAAGAAAGCAATTTTTCCAAAAAGCTGAGGAGTAATATGACAGTGTTTTTTACTCATTCTTATAAATTAAGACATTTTTTTGTTTCATTTGTGGTAATGTAAATTTAAGCATTAAGTTATTCAATAAACAGCAATACTGAAAAACAAATGTTAGTAGTCTAGCTATTTTTCAAAAGGGTAATCTGACTGAATTTTAAATCCTTTGAATGTAACATATGTCATTATTCAATCATTTATATACTTTCTTATGTCCTAGTATCATATGCAGGGACAATTAATACGGCTACAAAGCCGTAAAGTATCCAATGAGCCACTAATTGCATGACGCCAGAAATTTCTCATGTAAACTCACACTGACAGCATTGTTTCAGTGTGTGGTTTGTGCTCTCACTCAAATCACACACATCTGTTTGTGCTGTGGACACACATGAGGTGCAGTGAGCTTGAGAGGGTTTATACTCTAGATCTATTACATCAAACTAGACACAGCAAGACATCCAATCATCTGTTTGATACGGCGAAAGAAATGAACTTTGAAAAACACCTCTAAACACACAGCCAATGTGAAATATCTTCACATTCATATCTAAATGTTATACATCAAAAGCATGTTCACCAGATGAGATTTGTGTTTTGAGGATCAGTGTTATCTTCAACATTTCTGTCAGTTGCAGACAAATAAGCAGCAGTTTTGATAAATCGTAAAACTAACATATTGACAAAAAATATACTTCAATCGTCACTTGATCCACGCCTAATGTCATGTGCTACGTCATATTATACACTACCGCTCAAAAGTTTCGAGACAGTACAATTTTTTTATGTTTTTGAAAGAAGTCTCATGACCAAGGCTGCATTTATTTGATCACAAACACAGAAATAACAGTAATATTGTGAAATATTATTATTATTATTATTATATTTCAAATAACCGTTTTCTATTGCAATTTATATTTTAAAATGTAATTTATTGCTGTGATCAAAGCTGAATTTTCAGCATCATTACTCCAGTCTTCAGTGTCACATGATCCTTCAGAAATCAGGAGGTAACGTACCTGTGGGGACCAATCCAGACAGGTCACCACCCGCTGTTTGGACCAGTGATCATCAACAAACTTCCTGTTTAGAGACAGTTTGGTCCCAGCCTGCATCTCACTAGATAGATAGATATACACACACACACACACACACACACACACACACACACACACACACACGCACAAGCAAATATCTCACATTAAACAGTGCACATGAGCTGGTTTGTAATTTTGTTTAGGTGAGTAGGGCTAACTGTTACCCCTCCTTCTCCTCCATGTCACGGCCGCTGTAGTCGAAGAAAACATCCACGTGTTCGGACAGAGCGCGCTCCATGAAACGTGTGCTGTGATCGAAGAACTCCATGAACTCCTCCGAGTGCAGAATCTGCAGCTTCTCCTCCTCTGTTAGCTCATGAGGGGGCGCTACACTCACGAACAGACAGGACACAATGACAGGTGTGTAACTGGAGGAAATGAATTCCATTTATACATGAGAATTGTTGAATTCTTGATTCTAGTGGTTGACAAATATTCCAAAGTATTTAATTAAATCGTGTTTAATTTTCCTGTGAAGCAGTTCCAGGTTTGTTCCAGTCAATCCAGTATTGAGCCATGCAAAACTGTAGGAAATTGTAGGAAAGTAAATCTACACAAAAGATTTTGAAAATTGTCTAAACGCATGCATATAGCAAAGGAGCAACTGTGGAAAAATTGATTCTGAACCACTAAACTATTTGAAAATGTAATGCATGCTCTGGGAAGAAACATGTTGAAGCAGGTGCATTAAACTGTCAATATTTCAATGATCTGTTGTGATTGTTTTCCTTACATAAAGTTCCCAGCTTGTGTTACCATTACACCAACATTCATTTCTGTGACAAACACTGCGAATAGTCAGAACTTCTATGAAATGCCTACTTCAATCATGAATAACATAACATCAACAAATTTGTTAGTTAAACAGGCAAATATATAAATGGTTAAAAACATAAAAAAAATTTAAATTAAAATTAAACATTTGCCAAGGCAACATTTCTCATTTTCATTTAGTTGAAATTGAAATACTAAAAAGACTGAAATCATTAAAAAAAATAAAATAATGACAAACACAAAATTACTAAAACCACATCTGAAATCTAAAAATTTAATTAAAATGATTAACAAAAACTATGACAGTAAATCAATGATACTAAAGTAACACTAATGTATTACCGTGGAGCTGATAGGACACTGTACATGAGGTGTGTTCAATACCTTCCTCATCTTGTTTCTCTGCTGGCTTCTCTTTCTCTGCCTCGACGTCAGGCGTCAGGGGTGCGGTCTCTTCCTCCTCATCTTCCTCTGCAATAGGAAGATCACAAACATCAACATAATTCACATCAGAGCTGCAGTACGGTCTTATTATAGGACCCATGTTTCACACTGTTCATACTTTACACTGGGTTAAGTTTTTTTTTTTTTTTTTTTTTTTTTGTAAACTGTGGGTTAATTGGTATTAAACTACTCAAGGTAACATTGCAGCACTGCTTTCCTTCAAATTGCATACTTTTGGCACCACAACTCAGGATTAGCAACACCCAACATCTAGTCAGTGTTCAGCAACTTAGCCTAAGGACAATATGAACTATACTGCATAAAGTCAGCCAATCATAACAGAGGTCATTGACATATGTAAATGACCTCTTAAAGGCACAGTAGCAGTAGCTTTTCAATTCTAGGGTCAGACAGTGTGATAAACGTCATGAAAAATTTAAACTAAAAAGGTTTTTGGTGCAAGAAACTTGAGACTCCATGAGAAAAATACCACTGTATTTCAAGAATTCAGGGTGATACATACAATCACACACACAAACTCTCTCTCTCACACACACACACACACTCACTCTCTCTCACACACACACACACACGCACTCTCACACACACAAGCGCTCTCTCTCTCTCACACACACACACTCTCACGCACACACACACACACACACACACACACACACACACACACACACACACA
>NW_015505279.1:878334-891690 GCF_001515645.1 Sinocyclocheilus grahami | reverse complement strand
AATGAGGAAAAAAAAATAACTTAAATGATTTTAGCAAATGGCTGCAATATAACAAAGAGTGAAAAATGTAAGGGGGTCTGAATACTTTCCGTACCCACTGTATATATATATATATATATATATATATATATATATTTTACATATATACATGGCTTTGCACACTAAGCCATATCATGATTTCGGATTTATTTTCGATTAATCGCGCAGTTCTAGCCGCTGACTTACATTTTATGAAACACCAAGGACAACGGTTACATCTAAAAATCTTCTTTACTGTTCTACTCAAGAACAAAAGTCCCCTACATCTTGGATGGCCTGAGGGCAGCAAATTTTTATTTTTGGATGAACTCTGCCTACAAGACATGAGCTCATATGTGAGAAACTGACTGTAATGCAAGTCACTATTCACTGAAAATATTCTCCTCCACCACAGCTTTCAAATCGAATATGGCAGCATTGGCGCAAATCCTGTTTGACTGTGAGAACTACTTGCACCATTTTGAAGTTAATATGACTTCTGTAGTCTATTTCAAATGGAAATGGTATCAGAAAAATAATGATTTTCAATATTTTCCTCACACAAAGCTCTGACCTCAGAACACTTTGAATATTACACTACAACTAAAGACTTATGGTTTACGTTACGCTAGGATATCCGTCAATGATCTCATCCAACAACATGAGGATGAGTAAATAATGAAATCATTTTAATTTGGGGGTAGATTATAAGGTTACACTTTATTTTAAGGTGTCCTTGTTACAGTGTAATTATACATAAGTACTGAGTAATATTAATTAACTACATGTACTTACTATATGGTTAGGGTTAGGATTAGGGTCTGGCTTAGGGTTAGGTTTGTATGTAATTATTCATAATTAATTGTTATTATAATAGTAAGTACATGTAACGTGCAACAAGGACACCTTAAAATAAATAGTTACCGATTATAATTATAATTCCCCCACAAAGAGTCATATTCGATAATCAAAAGGAAGGTTTTGTGGTACGCCCATGTTAATGGCAGCTTCTTTGCATGACCAGAAAAACTTGTTTCAATAGAGAGTGAAATCGCCCTGCAATAATCAAAATGGTAAAGTCATCTGTCAGATTTTAGATCAGAAATGTGTCCACGGCTCTCTCAGGAAGGGCCGGGTTTGAAGAGAGAGAGAAGAGGGGGTGGTGGGGGTTCGCGCTGATGAGTTTATCTGATGACACGGGCCATCTCGCCGTGCCAGGCCGTACTCAGCAAGGAGAGAGGAGAGAAGGTTAAAATCTTTCCTTTCAAGGGCCTCAATCAGGCTCAGAGGAAAACAGTAATCAGTGTCTTTCAGTCCGGGGCCCGAACGCAGCACGGCCCTTTCTCCGCCAGCCAGACCCGAGCAATCAACCTGCCAGGCATTAGCAGAGGAAAGACAATCTGAAAATAGGGGGTGTAATGCACCTGCCAGCAAAAATGCCCATTTGGAGAAAAGCAAGCGATCCTGGTGACCCCACAGACGGGAGGAGAGAGAAACATTTAACAGAATTCACCCTGATGGCAGATCCCCTTCCCATCGACACCTCATCTCAAAGCAGCAGCAATTACAGCTTTTGTATCCCTCAAGAAATAAAAGCTTTTTGCGGGAGGGAGGGCGTAAGCAGAGAGAGAGAAAGAGAGCAGCCAGTAATCGGCAGGCTTTGTCAAAGGACGATGTATTAATGCAAGCGCCCCATGGGGTCAGAGGTTGTTCGAGGACAAGACTAATGCTCTTTGATGTCCTCTGCAGGTGCACGGAGTCCGTCGGACGCAGGAAAAGAAAAGGAGACGCAGAGAGACCTCTGATCGCTGACTTCCACGTTTGTGCTTGTGAAAGAGGCCCGAGCGAACCTCAGCTCTGTGAATACGACTCCAGGACTTCTGCGCGACTCAATGAAGGGGGTCTTCGCGATGGGCTTTACAGCTGCAAAACAGAACAAAGAGGTGTACGCAGCTCTTCGGGTCGCATCCTTGTTCAGAGAGGAGTTGAACAGATCGATAAAGATCAGTGTCCCATTTAGGCTTTTTTAGATGCTGGATTTCAATGTTTGAATACACCTCCAAAGCCCCAAAATGCTGTCTTAAGGTACGGCCACCATTTTTCTGCACAGTTTCAAGGCCAAAAACCAGTTATTTCAATAGGAATTCACATGGTTTGGTATTCCGCGTATGGGCGAAAGATTTTCCCACACAGATTTTGCAACAGGTTGAGTTGGTCACATGAAATCGGCCAGTTGCTTATTTTAAACTTAACTTTGTGAAGGCATTATACACAAATGCACCTTTAATGACCAAAAATGCCGTCTTAAGGTGTGGTTAAATGTACCATTGTTTAGCTAATGTTCGTGGACAAAATCCAGGCAATAGGAATCTACTAGATCAGGAATTTTGCATATGTGTGAAAGACTTCCCCCAAGCAGATTTTGCAATGGGTTCAAGTTCAACTTATACTCCATTACTTTTTTGTCATTACCAAATTAGTTCTGTCTCAAAAAGTTTGTGCAAAACAGATATAAAATGAGCACAATGGGGTTTTTTAATTATCCCTATAATCAATGTTGTAATTCCTGAGTCATTGACTGATAGCTGATGAATGATTAAATAAGTGCATTTAGGAGATGCTGGACAATAGTATTAATTTAGAGATGCATGGGAACTGTGAAGAGCTGGGCTGAGGGTTCCTCACTTTAAGAGAGATGCTCTCCATTTGAGAGGCTTCTTGTGATTAGCACAGGATATTAACCCTCCCATGAGCACAAGGGCGATTAAAACAATCACTTTTAATTCAATTTCACACTCTCACAACCCCTGGTGCTCCAGCAAGCAGAGCTGTGGATCAGGCAGTAATAAAAGTAATTTCCATCCACACATCTACAGCCTTTTTGAATGTTTTTTAATGCACACCAAGACCATACAACTGATGGAACACACCTTCTGACCTACACAGAGCTGAGCCTTCAACAGCCCCACAAGCCTCTTCACCACAAACCACTCCATCAGTGAGCAAGAGAGCGAAAAACCTACCAATGTCAACCCAGAGTGATTTGTTATGTGCTGGAGGAGAGGCAGGAGAGAGTGTGAGTTGATGAAATTATTATACAGTGGCAGGAATGGAACTGGTGTGTGTGTGTGTGTGTGTGTGTGTGTGAGAGTGAGTGAGTGAGTGTGTGTGAGAGAGTGAGTGAGTGAGTGTGTGAGAGAGTGAGTGAGTGAGTGTGTGTGAGAGAGTGAGTGAGTGAGTGTGTGAGAGAGTGAGTGTGTGAGTGAGTGAGTGAGTGAGTGTGAGAGAGTGAGTGAGTGAGTGTGTGTGAGAGAGTGAGTGAGTGAGTGTGTGAGAGAGTGAGTGTGTGAGTGAGTGAGTGAGTGAGTGTGAGAGAGTGAGTGAGTGAGTGTGTGTGAGAGAGTGAGTGAGTGAGTGTGTGAGAGAGTGAGTGTGTGAGTGAGTGAGTGAGTGAGTGTGAGAGAGTGAGTGAGTGAGTGTGTGTGAGAGAGTGAGTGAGTGAGTGTGTGAGAGAGTGAGTGTGTGAGTGAGTGAGTGAGTGAGTGTGAGAGAGTGAGTGAGTGAGTGTGTGTGAGAGAGTGAGTGAGTGAGTGTGTGAGAGAGTGAGTGTGTGAGTGAGTGAGTGAGTGAGTGTGAGAGAGTGAGTGAGTGAGTGTGTGTGAGAGAGTGAGTGAGTGAGTGTGTGAGAGAGTGAGTGTGTGAGTGAGTGAGTGAGTGAGTGTGAGAGAGTGAGTGAGTGAGTGTGTGTGAGAGAGTGAGTGAGTGTGTGTGAGTGAGTGAGTGTGTGAGTGAGTGTGTGTGTGAGAGAGTGAGTGAGTGTTAGGGGTTGCACCGACTAATCGACTTCAATGCTCTGCCATGCCGCTTTAAGCTTGACGTCGACTAGTCGCTGGTCCTATAGAGGGCGCAACAGGATAAAGCCCCGTTCACACCAAGAACGATAACTATAAAGATAACGATATTAGCATCCACACCAGCGAACAATATCGTCTGTTTATTCTAAGCACACGCGCGTCTGCCGCTTTAAATTCTTGAGCTCGTTACAGCAGGATGGATTCTGATTGGCTGTCAGTGTTTTATCGTTCATCAGCTGGGAAAAAAATAGTTTTGAAAGTGATCACAACGATGTTGTTCCTCTGTATCATTATAGTTGTGGTATGAACTATGCTATTCTTTAATATTGAGAACGATTTTTAGAACTATATCTTTATCGTTATCTTTATAGTTATCGTGCTTGGTGTGAACGGGCCTTAAGAAATCTTTGAAGGACTTCCACATTTACGCTCCGTTTCCAAACAGTTCAAATGACAAATAAATGCATACTCTGAAAGCGCTCCACAAGACATGTGTGATAATATTACTGGATGCTCGAAATTGAACGGTAGAATGCACATTTTAAACAGCTTATTGTACAGGTAAGTTAATTGCCGTTCTAATCTAATGCGCTGCTGCACTGTAACGCACACATAGGCTACAGACAGTAGCGCGTACATCACACGCACAGAATCATTCAGGGCGGAAATGTATTGTCAACACTGTTCTGTGATTTCTCAATAAAATAGCTTAGAAACTGAAAAGTTTAAGCATATATTTCTTAATAACTAAATCCCACAGCTTCACTACTAGTAGAGAGATGCTGCCAGGCAGAATTAATTCAGACACACAATCGCTCTCACTAATGCATTCATATTAATGTAGTCTTTACTGTGCTACTTTATCTGTATCTGATTTAGAATGAGCAGAAATCTGTGAGAAATATAACGACCCAAAGACAAAAGAACTGATAAAAAAGCTGTTATATATGCCATATGTGCACAAGGTGTTTTTCACAGCTCCAGACTTATTTGTTCATTAATGACGTCATCAGCGACTAGTCGATTTCGACTCGACTTTCATCACATAAACTTCAAAAAACTCAAAAAATCAGAAGTCGTTCAACCCCTAGTGTGTGTGTGTGTGAGAGTGAGTGTGTGTGTGTGTAAAATACAGCAAGAAGTGAAAACGATCTCACTATAAGGACAGGAGGAATTATATTTAATTATAATGACGCATAACAATAAAAAGTAATAAACAGTGACATTTATCTACAGGTGCATCTCAATAAATTAGAATGTCGTGGAAAAGTTCATTTGGTGGCTCTTGATGCCTTGACCCCAGCCTCAGTCCATTCACTCAGTCCATTCACTCAAATTCTTGAATCGATTTTGCTTGATAATCCTCATAAGGCTGCGGTTCTCTCGGTTGGTTGTGTATCTTTTTCTTCCACACTTTTTCCTTCCACTCAACTTTCTGTTAACATGCTTGGATACAGCACTCTGTGAACAGCCAGCTTCTTTGGCAATGAATGTTCGTGGCTTACCCTCCTTGTGAAGGGTGTCAATGATTGTCTTCTGGACAACTGTCAGATCAGCAGTCTTCCCCATGATTGTGTAGCCTAGTGAACCAAACTGAGAGACCATTTTGAAAGCTCAGGAAACCGTTGCAGGTGTTTTGAGTTGATTAGCTGATTGGCTTGTCACCATATTCTAATTTGTTGAGATAGTGAATTGGTGGGTTTTTGTTAAATGTGAGCCAAAATCATCACAATTAAAAGAACCAAAGACTTAAACTACTTCAGTCTGTGTGCACTGAATTTTTTTAATACACGAGCAATGCTTAACATTTTTGCGACCATGATGATTTTTAAGGATCCTTTGATGAAAAGAAAGTTCAAAAGAAGAGCAATTATTTTAAATACTAAAACATGAAACGTGATGTGGGGATATCAGTGAATATTTGATATCTGAAATAAATTCATTGAAATAGACAGACAGTCTAAACTGATTTGAGAAAATCAATCAAAGTTAGTTTTTGTGTTACTCAAGTCAAATGTGATAATAAAATATCTGACTTGACACTCAAAGTTACACAAAATACAAGGAACTTATCAATGACACAGTCTTATATATTATAAATTGTGATTATTTCTCAGTCCTAATGTGGGATGAGTCCACACTTCAACAGAGGAGCGTTTTTTTATCTTTAATAATTTCTGCAGTTAAAGTGCTCATCTTTGTTTTAGTAATCATGTTTGTCACAGTTGTCATGAGAAAGAAACTTCATTGAAGATTTATTCTCTTGAAGAATCTTTAAAGATCAGGAAGACTAAGAGGACGTGAACTGAGAGATAATAGAGGGGAAAAAGTGAAAGATGAATTTTATTTTTAGACCGGCAGATGTCTCTCTGAACATTATTTCTGTGATAAAATCACAGGTAATATCTGCATCTAATATCAGCCTAATCAAACCAATGGCAATCAATTAAACTGTCCAATACTGATATATTCAAGACTCCTAAAAAAGCTTTCATTAAAACGATCCCTAATTATCTCCTGCACAAACATCAACAGAATATACATCACAAAGACACAAACACACACAGAGTAAAGCAGTGATCATGTATATCTGACATGAGAGTGGACATTCAAAAAACGGCCACATAAAAGGCCTCAACTGCAATTACACAAATCCTGACTTGCCATTGGACACACACTCTCATAAACCTACAAACCTACAGCTCATTTCCTGTCGCTCCGTCTCTGTAAGCAGATGTGTGTGTGTGTGTGTGTGTGTCTGTGTGTGTGTGTGTGTGTGTGTGTGTGAGAGTTTAATCTTGCCTTACGTCTTATGTTTCTCGAGTCTCTGCAATTTTCCCTCAGCTTTCATCTCCATGCTGACTACGGTAAGATAATTTCCAAAAAGGTGCACACACACACACATGCGCACACACATGCGCACACACATGCGCACACACACACACACACACACATGCGCGCGCACACACACACACACACCTGAACAGCTCTCAGATCAGAGGCTTGTGCTCTAACTGCTGCTGCAAATGCAGTGCCACTCACCAGCCTCGTCCTCCTATGATTGACATGTGTCAGTCACGCTTGTTTCTAATCTGACCTGCATCCTCAGTGTTAAAAGTGTTCATTTATTTGTAATGAACCAAACCACCTTTGTCAAATAATACCCTTTAGTAAAATAAGTTCTATTCGTTTCAGTGAAAGTTTGAAACTCATTAGTTATCACTGAGAAAAAAGAAAAAGAAAACAGTCACTGACTGCTGTACAATAATAAGCCAATGTTAATTTTTATGCTGTGGTTGATAAGCGATAATATAACTGACATTGGAAACCTACTGTTTTGACTGTTTAAAAGATGTTTACAGACAATCAGAAAAAAAAAATTATTAGTGATATTTATCATAAAAACGTTCAAATTTACAGTAAAAAGTATAATTTTCCTAAGCTGGAATGAAAAATGTGTACATACGTATATTGTTAGAAAAGATTTCTATTTTAAATAAATGCTCTTCTTTTTAACTTTATTCATCAAAGAATCCTGAAACAAAAGTTTCCAGCACTGATAATAAATCAGCATATTAGAATGATTTCTGAAGGATCGTGTGAAACTGAAGACTGGAGTAATGATGCTGAAAATACAGCTTTGATCACAGCAATAAATTACATTTTAATGCATATTAAAATAGAAAAACGTTATTTTACATCATAATAATATTTCACAATATTAAATTTTTTCCTGTATTTTTGATCAAATAAATGCAGCTTTGATGAGCAAAGAGAAACTCCTGTAAAAAACATTAAAAATACAAATGTAAAGAAACAATCCATCTGTAGCATTTAAAAATTCTGGAGCTTGTTAATGTTGTTTTTTTAATGTAACGATATCAGAAATTGCTTTGGTTGCTGTGCATAACATGAAAACAATCTTGTGAATGGTATCAGTCAGAATCCCTCTGTGTTTGATCACGACTTACCCTCTTTCTGCTCGGTCATGGTGGGCGTCTGTGTCTCCTTCGTGTAGGACACCACCTCTTTGGGAGGGAAATCCACGTGGGTCACCTTCACCATGGCCAACTTCAGAGGACCACGCCTGGGAGAGAGCACACACACACACACACACACACAACTCATAAGAAGGAACAACGCCCACATTGTTCAACCATCTAAAGTTTTACACACATGCTGCACACATCTTTCTTGAGCAGATGACAAACTGAGGCCACATTTACTTCTGGTAAGATCTCTCTCAGCTGATCTGATCACAAGTGGACAGCACTTAAAGTACAGGTGGAAACATGTTCCAATACGTCTCAGAAGCGCACTGTGATCCGATCACCCACACCGCATTCATAGGTGGTCAGAAACGGACATGTTTGCTAGAGAAAAAAAAAGGACACATTTGACTAAATTTGTTTCTTATGCTCTTGAAAATCTTTTAATCATAAAAGGCTTTTAGTGCCTGATTAGTTTGCAGATAAACTGCCTATAAATTAACTTTTTATAATTTATTTATTAATTTCATTTCATTGAGGAGTTCTGGACTGGGTTGTGAAAATCACTGTGCTCACTTCTTATAAATCTTGCAAACAATAATGTTTACATTCACATCTGTGACCTTTAAAACATCCAAACCCATATGCCTTGCTATCCTGCAGGTTACTTTACAGTACAGCATGAATCACAGTATGAATCCATGCTCACGGTCACCAACAATCACTCATGACTTCTTTCTCTAGAGGTCTGAAAGAGCAGAAGTGAAGGAGAACGAGCAGAAAGTGTGCAGTACCCCGGCTCAGAGTGAAGCAGAAGAGTGGAGGGGTCACAGTCCCAGTGCAGAGTCCTGTTAGTGTCACAGCCACGAGACAGGGTTACACACACACACACACACACACAGAGAGAGATACAGCAAGACAGAGAGGTGGTTAAAACACAATGGTATAGTCCTTCAGAGCAGTTAGAGACAAGAAGAAAAGCTTCTATACACATGAGACAAACACAACACAGAAACAGAAACAGAACCAGACGTCCGAAGTGGTGCTCTGTTTCGTCTGCTCAAATCTTCAGGCCCCCCCCCCCCCCCCCAAAAAAAAATAATTTTTTGAACTGATAGCTGACAAATGTATCATTTTTAATTTTTGGCCTACCAAAAATTGCTTATAAATATCTTGTTATGCTACATTATTGCTAAATATTGGGTGCATATTCAATAATTTGAGTGCTTTTTTCACTCAAACACAGAGGTGCATAAGCTCAGTTCAATGAGGCCTATAACCAATCAGTTCCGAAAAGAAATACAAATCACGTTTATTAAAAATGTGTTGATAATATAGCATAATGAGACATTTACAAGCTATTTTAGCAGCACAACCATTTAAAACTGTGCTAATAAGAAAGGTCCCCTCAAACACCACATTTTGACAAGAGAAGGATTTGTTCAGGTTTCAGAAAACCACTGCTGAAAATGGAGCATTGCCTTTACAGGTAAAAAATGGAATTTTAAAATAGAATAACAATGTTATTTAAAATGGTGATCGTACAATATCTGACTACATTTAAAAAATATATAAAATCCATATAAAAATCTAATAAATGCTCTTTTGGTGAACAAAAGACATATGCTTTCACATAGTACTGAAAGGCCTTCTCAATAACTCAAATACTCCAAATAAGAAGAATAATGACAACACCAAGTGAAAACCGCTCAAACAAAGCAATCTAGTTTCAAAGCCAAATGCATCATTAAAATACTTTCAGTCATCTCATTCAATGGTGTGGGATATTTGTTTACAAAATAAAATGAACTTTTTTTGGTTGTTATTTTCAATATGACTAAAAGACGACTTCTGGTGTATATTATAAAGGCAATGAAATCCTTACAGATCATGACACACCAGCGGAAGCACAACCTGAGGCTGTGTGTGGTCATGAGTGCATTAAGTGGGAGTGTGACTGTGATGTGTGTGTGTGTGTGTGTGTGTGTGTGTGTGTGTGTGTATAGGAAGTGCTGAAGCGGTGTGGGACATGAGTGGACACGGAGCCCAGGGGGCATCTGTGTGTGTGAGAGTTTCTGCTGTAAACACTCCCTACAGCGGCTCTAAACTGCTCCCACGGGTCTTACTGTGAGCTAAAATTCACTCTAATTCTATAAGGTTTCTATATTTATTTTGTTTTACTAGTTGGAGCCAAGTGGTTAGCTCATGTGCTCCAGAAAAGTTGAGCCTTGGGGCTCATGCAGGTAATGCAGGTTCAATCCTAGCTGCCCGTGTCCCCACATAATAGGTCCCATTTATCTGCTGTAGAACAGTTTCCAGTTCCCCTCTATTTTGACTGTCAATAATAAACTGTTTTTTTATCCCTATACTAGAATCTGGTATTAATAATGCACAGCTGTCACCTAACAGATATAACGTAAGGATGAGCAACATTACAGCAACAAAGAGTAAAAATCACAATAAGCCTGAACTATTTCATTATTCAGTTGGGACAATAGAGTGCTGCAGGGAACCAGGAAACGAGTTAGCATTTTAGCACCAGTTCCATCTTCTGGAAGCCACTGGGTTTTGGTTAAATGTCTGAAATAAGCTCCGGGGTTCATTCAAGATCAAGACACTTTCATGATTTATTCTACAACCTATATAATACACCAGTTATACCTTCCTGTGATTTTTAAAAGCTTTTACTTGTCTTGAAAAAGGCAGTTGCGAACAAGGTGCTAAACGGGCCTACAGAGGTTGTCTGAGACAGTAAACATCACCACACTGAACAGGAAAACTCATCTACTCACAGATCCGGCTTTACAGCCCCACCATCTTCATAATATGCTCTTGCAAACTATTCTAACGCAAACTTTCAGGGAAAATGCTTTTTAAATAAAGACTGAAAGAGTTGTCGATGATGTTAAAAAGTCAGAAGATGGTGTAGTTCATTTATAGCCTACGCTTGGGTTTTTACTTCTGGCGATTGCATTTAGGCTTCATAATGGATAAACGTTGTGTTCATTTGTGAAGATTATCACGATGAGCATCCAACTTTTGTTGGTCACAGAGCTTATTTTCTGCAAAAAGCCAATGGAAAAATCCTGTTGTGTTTTTGTTGAGGGAACAAGGGTGATGTGAATTTCCGGCCTACTACATCGGATTCTGGGATAAACTTCTCCATAGATGCGATTCTGCTTTAGCTTAAAAGGCTGCATCAACATCACACCGGAACAGCCTTTGCATTAAGATTGCATCTATGATGCTGTAAAACACAGACACGACGGGCAGCTCACTAGGTGTAGGAACACAGGTAATGTTTTCATGTTTCCCCCTCTCTCTTCTCAGGGGTTTTCCAGCAATAAATTATCTTTTAGTCACAGGTGAAAAGCAGCTAATAACAGAGATTTATTCAGCAGAAACTTCCCCTACCTGCTCAGACCTGCAAACAGACACAAAAATACTATACCACTTTCACTGCCGGTTTGTCCTTCAAGCAATGCTAAAGCCACAAACCTCTCCAGTGCCAATCAGACCAGACCTGCCACACGAGAGAGAGAGAGAGAGAGAGAGAGAGAGAGAGAGTACCTTGGCCCGGTGGCACCCTCTCCTGAGTCTTGGCTCCCTGCTTCACTCGGAGTGCCTGCAGATTTGGCCGTGGGAGACATGGGTGTGGGACCTGAAGAAAGCAAGAGATTAACATACTTTCATCCACAAACAGTGCCCTCCAAAAATGTTACAATTCAGTCACACTTAAAAATGTCTGAATGACACTGCATTACATACACAACACAAGTGTCATGTGCGCTCAAACACTACTAGAGCTTTTCTCTTCACTAACTTTTCTGACACATTTTGTCTGATGAACTGGTTTTTTGATGATTTTCAGCACATGTACCTACATTACTGGTCAAAAGTTTGGAACAATACAAGTTTTTAATGTTTTTTGGAGAAGTCTCTTACACTTACCAAGGCTATATTGTAAAAACAGTAATGTTGTGAAATGTTACTACAATTTCAGTACAGTTTTCTATTTGAATATATTTTAAAACAATTTATTTTTTGTGATGGAAAAGCTAAATTTAATGCAGTCTTCAGTGTCACATGTTCCTTCAGAAATCATTCTAATATGCTGATTTGCTAATCATTAATTATTAAAGACACTTATTTTAAAACATTTTTAAAAATCGGAATTATTCCAAACTTTTAATCAGTACTGTAACACTAAACAAAAAAATTAAATAACAATAATAATAATAATTATAACAGTTTGTACCATCTAATCACAAACTGAAGTGTGTGTGTGTGTTAGATAATTAGTTATTAGATAATTAGTTTGTCTTGGTCACATGCATTAAATTTAGATTTTGAGCATGTAAAATTTGACCAAGATTGTCAATGTTCTTAGCCCATTTTAACAATACTGTTACTTATATTTACAACGTTCAGATATAAAATAGGTCATAAATACTAAATCTAAGTGTTTGATGAAATTAGCTGCCAACCATCAAAACTACAGTGGTGCACTTCTGCCCCCTTGTGTTCAATCAATGTAGTACACTGCACTGGGTTTCTCCATTTGTTGGCCCCACTCTCAAAGGAACTTGTGCTGTTGAATATCAGCTAAAATTCGGGTCCACATAGCATATCATTGACTTAGACTGCAAGGGGTCGTCTTACCAATACATAAAGGGATCACAGTTTGATATTCGAGGGATATTTTCAATTAGATGTCTGATGTGGCTCGGGTGCACAGGTGACTTACCCACAGGTGCGTCTGAAGTGATGCCCATACTCTGTAGCAGAGCATCAGCCTCCCTGCGCTTTTTCTCCAGGTCTGAATCATCCTGCAGTGGGACGGCCTCCTTCTTCAGCTCAGCCTGTCACAAACAAAACAGAGTGAAGCAAACACTTCATCAACAAACTATTGTTCCCAAAGAACAAAAACCAGTAATCTGACTCGGTTTACCCTCCTACTGCATTTACTCAATGTTGACACCAATTGTAGTGTTGACTGCATTCATCAAGCTCAACCACTCAACCCTGCTACTAAAGTTTTTGGTAAGAAAAATCATTAAACAACATATACAGTGGTGTGAAAAAGTGTTGGCCCCCTTCCTAATTTCTTATTTGTTTGCATGTTTGTCACACTTTGATGTTTCAGATCATCAAACAAATTTAAATATTACACAAAGATAATGCAAGTAAATACAAAATGCAGTTTTTAGATGATGATTTCATTTATTAATGGAAAAAAGATGTCCAAACCTACGCGGCCCTACGTGAAAAATTAATTGCCCCCTCCTGTTAAATCATGAAAGAACTGTGATTAACCACATTATTTTAGAAAGCTGAGTTAAATTTCACTAGCCACACCTAGGCCTGATTACTGCCAGACCTGTTGAATCAAGAAATCACTTAAATAGAACCTGTCTGACAAAGTGAAGCATGCTTAAAGAGCAACACATCATGCCGCAATCTAAAGAAATTCAAGAACAGATGAGAAACAAAAC
>NW_015505279.1:871914-878296 GCF_001515645.1 Sinocyclocheilus grahami | reverse complement strand
ATCCAGGAGGTCATAAAAGAACCCAGAACAACATCTAAAGAACTGCAGGCCTCACTTGCCTCAATTAAGGTCAGTGTTCATGATTCAACAATAAGAAAGAGACTGGGCAAAAACGGCATCCATGGGAGAGTTCCAAGGCAAAAGGCACTGCTGACCAAAAAGAACACAAAGGCTCGTCTCTCATTTGCCAAAAAATATCTTGATTATCCCCAAGACTTTTGGGCAAATATTCTGTAGACTGATGAGTCAAAAGTTGAACTTTTTGGAAGGTGTGTGTCCCGTTACATCTGGCGTAAAACCAACACAGCATTTCATAAAAAGAGCATCATACCAACAGTCAAACATGGTGGTGGTAGTGTGATGATCTGGGGCTGCTTTGCAGCTTCAGGATCTGGACAACTTGCCATAATTGACGGAACCATGAATTCTGCACTCTTCACTTCACAACACTTTTTCACACCACTGTATTTCTGTTTTAATTTTAAGGAAAAGTAAATTTATCAATAACTGGAAATTAACACTGTCTAACCAACACGGCCTTTGCAAATGTCTAATGAATGAACCTCATACTGTATGAAAAGAACAGAAAACAAAACTAACAAATTATTTAAGCTTAAAAAAAGAAAAAGAAAAAGAAAAAAGGACCTGAAAATCAGAGCTGAAGTTTCTGCTGTATTCATTGCTTCAACAACATTCAAATTTTAAATGTAGTTTTCACACTTTAATTATGACTAGACTGCGGACTTACAAGCTGTTAATTATTTAGTATTCATAAGCTGTTTTACTGTTTCGTTCATGACTATTTTAAACGATCAAAAACCAAAATAGATCCAATTTTCATAGGTGTACTACTATTTATTGCAATACATTTATTTGCTGTTATGCCATTATTTTTATCATCAACCACAATTTAAAGAACACATATTAGAAAAAAGTAATTATGTTAACGGTGAATATTGTGACATATACTTTCACCTCAAGGCACCTAGAAACGAAAGTTAGAAAGATTTTTTTTCCTACTGTAATCATGCATATAAAAGGACTTTACTTATTCATAATAAAGACACACTGTATATTTTGCTTGAGTGGCATATTGTGGAACTCAGCCTGCTATATTAATACAAGTAAAAAAAGTAGAGTATGGTGTGTTTTCACCTCTTTTTTCTTGCGTTCCTCCTCCTTTCTCTTCTTCTCCTCTCTTATCTGAGCCAAGCGCTGTTTCTTTCGCTCAAGCTCAGCTTTCAGCTCACTTTTATCTGACATGATGCTTCACAAAACACACACAGACAAAACTCAAGTCAGTGTCAGGAAGCCCAGATGTTGTCATGCAGGGGTTTTCTGTATATATTTTCTGTATGTTTTTTTTTTTAATTATTATTATTATTATTGAAACTTTAGACATTATTTCCCCATTAAACTCTGTGAAGCTTGTATTGTATAAAGTGCTATAGAAATAAAGGTGACTTGACTTGATAAAGTGAGCATATGGGGCTCATACTCGAGGAGAAAAACACTTTAATTTTATTCATTCTGAGCAAAAACATGCAATTTGGTGCAGATTTTATTTATATGGCCAAAAAGTAAGGTGAAATTCTGATTGCTTGAAATGTAAATCAATTATCTTTATAACAATACAACAGACTACTTTATGTACGTACATAATTAGCAGATCATTCAATATCTCCTAATATAATGTTGTATTAAGATAATTAAATGCTCAGTTTTATGATCAAAGCTCTGTCGTTTTAAACATATAATGCAATGCAATACAATGTTGTTGACTAAAAGAGATGAACAAATATATAAACCCATTTGAATATGATTTTTTCCAAATGATGTATAAATATATAGTTCAGTCATGAAACTCTAGATGGCGCATTCTGACGAGGTGTTAACATTAACTGATGATATTCAGAGAGTTAAATGACTTGGCACAAGCTGATTGGTTCATGCTGCATATGCAGCCAATGAGTTTACTGCCTTGCATTTATATGGCTGGCTAGCATTCACTTGAGATTCCTGCAGCGCGCTTTCAGAGTTTCTCTGAAACCCTCCACCTTCCCCAGCTCCACCTGTATAGATCTGCTACAGGGTTATTTTATATGCTATTTGTGCAGCAGCAGTATGTCTTAAATACTCACAGCACCGTATAGCCGTATGCATTGGCATTAGCAAGTTCCTGTACTTGCTTGCAGCAGCAGCAATAATCTACAACTACAGCAATAACCAACAGCAGCAGCAATTCAGCAGCAGCATAGCAGATCTATTCAGCCAAGACCAAATACATTAACATTGTCATATCCATCACCATGCTAAAATCTTCAGAGAGTTGTCACGATTAAATTAAGTAAACCTATACGTTGCTTCAGATCAGCAAGTGTTCATCTTACATTGTTACTGACAATACATCAGTTACTCTCATGTTTACTTTATAAAAAGCAATAAAGATTTTACAGCAAAAGCACATGTGACCCACAACCTGACAGTTTCACAATTATATTAAAAGCTTGTTTACTCACTAATCAGACGGCAGAAGGCATGTATAACGGTCGTTTACAACAGGTTTTTCAGCAAAGTTTTGATCGTGTCGATATTTTAGAGGCCTTAGAAATGTGCATATCGAAAATTATACAGTAGGCTTTATAAGAAAAGACTGAGAAGCACCTGTCATCAACAATGCAACAGTTCTTACAATAAACATTATTCAGCTGATCAGCATAATCTGCAGTCTCTCAATGCGCTTCCACCATTTAAAGTGTTGCTCACTTATAAGTCGACTTGAGTCGACTTGAATGCTAAAATGTAAATCTATAAAACAGATATTTGAATTGCATTAGAAAACAAAATATCAAACCAAGTGCCGCTTACTGTAAAGAAATAAATGTTATAGGCTAACAACACCATTGACAAAATGACTGTAGCACACAACCTTGAGTGTCTTATTTCTATTAACATCCTCAGCAGACAGTAAAACATATTCAGAGAGAACCATAAACCGCAGAGGGAAAGAGAGAGACCCCCTTCACCTGGTCTCAGGACCCCATTCACTGCCGCCCGTCTCAGCCTCTTCAGACAGATTAACAGAGGATCAGTCCAAGAGTCAGGTTTGTGTCTCTGCACAGCGCTCTAATCTGTCTTTTGTGCGCCGCAGCACCTGACTCTCTCCACAGAAGCACACTCTCTACAGCGCTTAATGACCAAATTAAAGCATGCACTTGAAAAACAAAGTGCCTTGTTTAGTCCGGTAATCTCTCACTGAGGATTACAGAACAGAGTTATCATTCACTCCGATATTTACTGCCATCTGCATGAGTCCTGATGCATCACACTAAAGCTCGTGATTTTAGGAGGAGATTACAGCACAATATAACCACTGTTAAACTGAACACTTGAAAAATAGAGCAGCAATTTATTCTACTCGCTTCCTATCTGGTGCAAAGGGCAACAAATGCTGTAGGATCTTGTCTCTGCTGCTCATGACTTTAACAGATGTTTTTGTGATTTTTAGTGGATATATTAAGAGTTCAGCTAGGTGTCATTCATCTTATCCAAGATGAACTTTCTGGATTTTGAATATTAAAATCTGACATCGATTCCAACATTTAAAACTTATTTTTGTGAAATGTTTGCTTGAAAAGTGTGCTCTTCTGTCTTTCTTTGAAATACATCGCAGTGGTTTTCAAACATGATTTAACGGTCCAAAAACTTTCTGTAGATTTGTGAGGGCATCTTCAGAAATGTGACCCTCAAGAATAGCGAAAAAAGTACGGACACGGATAGGGTGAAGTATGACCAAAAAAGTCTCGAAAGCAGCAAGTACTAATTCTTTAAGTTCTCTTGAATTGAAAAAATATTCATACATTCATGTTGCAATAACACAATTTTAGTTCTAAATTTTAAGTGCCATTGCTTTTATAAAAAATGCTTTATTGACTGACGTTTCATAGACATTCAGTTGTTATGGTTTAATATGTTATGCCATATGTGTGTTTCTATGTGTATCTTTAATAAAAAAAAAGAGGGGTTGATGATATTTTAAATGTGTTGATGTCGCTATTATACAAGTTACTACACAACTGGTACAGTCACAATTCTAAAGTGGTACAATTTGCTCTAGCTAATGGTTTGTGTATATTGTGTGTGACTTTTTTTTTTTTTGTATGACATTACAATTCTATTTTAGAATTAAATTGTACATAAATAGGTTAAGCAAAAGAAATGTGTTTATGTCTGAGAACCTTTTAGACATCCTTTATACACATACACTACCAGTTAAAAGTTTTTGAACAGTAAGATTTTTAATGTTTTTTTTTTAATAATTCTCTTCTGCTCACCAAGCCTGCATTTATTTGATCCAAAATACAGCAAAAGCTGTAATATTGTGAAATATTTTACTATTTAAAATAACTGCTTTCTATTTGAATATATTTGAAAATGTCATTTATTCCTGTGATGCAAAGCTGAATTTCCAGCATCATTACTCCAGTCTTCACATAATCCTTCAGTAATTATTATAATATGCTGATTTGCTGCTCAAAAAAACGGACAAAAAATCTTTTAAATCTTAAAGGTGGCATATTATGCCCCTTTTTACAACATGTAATATAAGTCTCTGGTGTCCCCAGAATGTGTCTGTGAAGTTTCAGCTCAAAATACTTCACAGATCATTTATAATATCATTTTGAAAATGTCTATTTTGAGTGGAAGCAGAAACACGCTGTTTTTCGGGCCTGTCTCTTTAAATGCAAATGAGCTGCTGCTCCACGCCCCCTTTTCCAGAATAGAGCTGCGCCTTTACAGCTCGGACCTGCTAAAAACATCTGTTCTGGTTCTGATTATCATGTTTATCGCGCTGAAATCATGTGTTTTAAACCATATGAGTTTAAACTTCTGATATACGGTTTTCTGAGAGCACACATCTGAAGCACACGGACAGAAAGCGGCTTTCACAGCATCTAAGTACTAAACTAAGTTCTCATTCACACACAAGCTTACGTTAAAAACTCACATGAGTTACAAAAACAGTCGGTTATGTCTGTGGGAAATAAATCGCATGTTTATTTTAGATCTGTGTGGCAGCAGCAATATACAGTAGCCTAAATAAATCAATAACCACTGCTCTGTTGTCTCCTCTGAGGCTGGGACTCTAAATAGTGTTCTGTGCTCGTCTGTGCACCCAAAGACAGAACAGTTAGCATGTTTTGCTCAAACTTTCGTCATGGCATTAGAGCTGGTACACCGTTGTCGCTTGCGAAAAATCAAATGCCTTGAGTGGAAGTTTACAGATTGAGGGGCGGTAATATTATAATGAGATGCCTTTACCACGTCACTAAGGGAGCGAAATCAGACGCGCTCGTTTTCTCAGACGCTTGCAGAAACAGGCTTCCCAAAACAAAGTTACTGGGTTCATCTTTTTCACGTTTCCTTGGTTGGTAGATGCACCGGGTACCTGATTATAGCACTTAAAACCTGGAAAAGTCAGATTTTCATGATATATGACACCTTTAATAATAATAATAATAATACATGTTTTCTGAGCAGCAAATCAGCATATTATTATGATTTCTGAAGGATCATGTGACACTGAAGACAGGAGTAATGATGCTGAAAAAAACAGCTTTGGTCACAGGAATAAATAACTTTTTAAAATATATTCAAATAGAAAGCAGTTGTTTTAAATAGTAAAAAAAAAAATCACAATATTACTGCTTTTGCTGTACTTTGGATCAAATAAACGCAGGCTTGGTGAGCAGAAGAGACTTATTAAAAAAAACATAAAAAATCTTACTGTTGAAAAACTTTTGACTGGTTGAGTACTTAACTTACCGAACACTGAAATGACACTCACTATGTGTTACAGTACAAACATTGTGTGTGTCCCTTATTTTCCTATAAAGAACCACGAATGTCCCTTATTTTTCTTTTCTGAAGTTGGCAACCCTAGACACAAAGCGGTCTTTCAGCAACTCGTGAGGGATCATCAGATGGTGTTTTTCTGTTAAAACACTATAAATCTCTCTCTCTCTCACTCACACACACAGGTAACACAGCACAAACCCGAAGTCATACTGTATAATCTATTCCAGGTCTCTTCTCTGACTCTAAGAGCAGAAAACTTTCACTGTAATTCACCTTAAATCGGATTTAACGGCTTTTTATATTAATGAGATTAACTTGTGCCCTCTCACACCCTACACCAAAACCTACCCCTCACAGGAGACTTTGTGCATTTTTAGATTTTCAGAAAACTTCATTCTGTATGATTTATAAGCTTTTGTCCCGTGGGGACCTAAATTTAGGTCCCCACCGTAACACGAGTCCCCATGAGTCTGTGTGTAGTCAGGTTTAAGTCCCCACCAGGATATATAAACCAGTACACACA
>NW_015505279.1:846848-871307 GCF_001515645.1 Sinocyclocheilus grahami | reverse complement strand
ACACACACACACACACACACACACACACACACACACAGAAGAGTTTAATGTGTGCTATTGCTATATGATTCACAATTGCACCCCAGTAGAAACCTGCTGCTGGACTCCACCCAACACATAAAAAGAGACAACCCGAAGGATAAACAGTTCACTCGTGTCATAAACACACTACTGAAATGTCTTGTCTGATCTGAAAGCATGTTGTGAACAGACCTGAGGGTGTTTATTGCCTGCAGAAAGCGCTGCTTTTGTTGCACTGCTCAGTTTCCGGGTGCGCGGATGCAGAGGCGCGTCGGACGGGTGCCGGGGAGGGCCAAACAACCGAATGTCAAAAACGCGATTGTTTTCTCAAATGTGTAAAATAAGGAAGTGTGATGCTAAAAGTTCAAAAAGTAAACAACAAAAATTACCCAGTTATTGTTTTTGTAAACTTATTGCTTATTATGCTCTTTTTATTAGCTCCCCTATATGGACATAATTGTGTTAGATTAGGTTAGATTTGCTCTCTCGGTCTCAGCCATGCTACAACAAAGCTACAGACAAAAATGAGGCAACACCTTTAATATATCATATGATATTAATTTCCATATTATACATTATGTGCATTATACATCATACATATTATACATTATACGTATAATTCAATCAGAGCCATATTTTCAAACAATGGCTTTTGAATGAATGAACATTTCAATTAGGCTGACATTAATGTACACTAAAAGCAACTAAAAATCAAACCCATGGACAGCAGCATTTGAATATTTCAAAATAAAATAAAATGCCTATAATATAAAAAGTTAGGCCTATATGAGTAGTCAAAGTGGCCTACCATGTCAAGTATATTATGTACTGTAGTTTCTGTCAGTCTAAACTCGGCCATGTAGTTCCATTCTCTCACAATAATTTAATCAGCACAACAATTAGAATTGTCTTTAATCTCTAATAGTTTTACTCTGTTAACATCTGCTATTTCAAGGAGCTCAGCTTTCTGTATGTATTATTGATCGTGAATTAGAGACTGCAGTAATATCTCAGTTACTGATTCATCATGTGGCTTAAAACCACATTATGTACGATTACAAATTACAGTGGACTCTCTGTAATCTATGCCGTTAGATCACAGAGTTTCACTGTTGATCCACCGTGAACCGCAAACCCAGGATAGAGCGGCTGAGTGAATGTGGTCTGGACTGTGTGGATGAGGCTCATTGTGTCAGAGACGCTGTAGAAGGACAGAGTTCCTGCACTGTGATCCACAAACACTCCTATTCTCCTGCAGCGACCGGATGGTACAGGAAGATCAGTGTAGCTGTTATTGTGCCAGAATGAGTAAAGTAAGGCAGAGCAGTCCAAACTCCAGGACTGATCATTACATCCAAAAACACACTCGTTTCTGCCTCCCTTCCTGCTGACGCTCTTATACGACACTGATATATCCACACCATCATCACCACTCCACTCGAGCTCCCAGTAGCAGCGTCCGCACACACTCTCTCTACACAACACCTGAGGATAATGATCAAATCTGTCTGGATGATCAGGATACTGCTGGACTACGTTAGGGACATTAAACACTCCATTCCAGACGGACAGACGGAGGTGTTCATTCACTGCGTTTGGATCCAGAGTGAACTTACTGTAATCTGAAAGAGATAAAACACAAACTCATTTATTACATTTAAATGAGTTTAAATGTGTGGGCCTCTTAGGGGCCTACAGCAGTGTAACAACTGCTGTACTGTATATCACATACTGTGCAACAAATATATCATCTTAATATTTGCACTTCACTCTTATCAGTGTAAAAGCCATTAAGTCAGTGGAAAGTCCAGAAGTACCCATGTGTGTGTGTGTGTTTCCATTGTGTCTTACATTGTAGGAACTCCTCCCTGATCTTGGGCTCATTGGTGGGAATAATTTCAACATATGATACTAAGAAAATAAACAGACATAATTAGTATTTTTTTTAAACATTCTATGATGACTGAGAGTACATGTATGTCTGCTGCGTTACCTCTGCCAGATATCTTTTCTATCTCCTCTCGACAGAAATCCTCCAGTTTTTCTTTCAGTTGATAGAGGGACTTTCCCACATCATCAAAAGAGAGGAGAGAGCTGAGAGTGATGTTGGGTTCATCTCCAGATTCAGGAGATACAGCGAGAGACTGGAAACTCTGCAGGAAGAGATCGACACAAAAGATAAAGACAGAAAACAAAGACCTTCATGACCGCCACTCAGCTGCACTACAATCACATATTTACTTGCTTGTTTATATCTGTGTTTTATTTGCAATTGTTGCTTCATTCTGGTATTAATCAGGTCTAGCACTGCTGTTCTAGTAATTTCAAGCATTTCTATTGATTTTATGACCAGGTCTTAGAAATCCATTCTGTTTATAATGAACAACGATATGACTCTGGTATAGCACATTTCAACTGAACTATGATTTTATGTATCATTCATGGTTGTCCACTCCTGCTCTTGGAGGGTCACTGTCCTTCAATCCTAATTCAAACTAGCTAATGAAGGTCTTCAGGATTACTAGAAACTTGGGGCCAAATTCTGCAGGACGTTAGCTTTTTAAAGGGAGAGTTCACCCAAAAATGAAAATGACCCCATAATGTACTCACCCTAAAGTCATAGGTGTATATGACTTTCTTATTTCAGACAAATACAATCGGAGTTACAATAAAAAATGACCTGGCTCTTCCAAGCTTTATAATAGCAGTGTATGGGTGATATTCAGTATAAGCAGTGTATGGGTGAACTTGTTAAAACCACAGTTATTTTATTTCAGATCTGTTACCTTGAGAAAATGGATGTGATCATGTATATGTGAAATCTGCTCAAGCTCAGCATGTCTCCTCTTCAGATCATCAATCTCCTGCTCCAGTCGATACATGAGTCCTTCAGCTCGACTCACTGCAGCCCTTTCCCGTTCTCTGATCATCTGCATCATCTCAGAGCGGATTCTCTCAATAGAACGGATGAGCTCTATGAAGATCCTCTCACTGTCCTCCACTGCACTCTCTGCAGAGCACTTTTAGGGCACACATAACAATCAGCTCTTACTGGTGCCTGTGACCCACAGTCATAAACAGAGTCCAAACAGAGTCTCAAACCTCTGTTCTTCTCTAAACTCACCTTATGAGACTCCACAGCCTCTCTCAGCTCCTCGAGATCTTTCTTTCTTTGCAGGATTCTCTGCTTGAAATTTCTCTGTGTCTCTTTCAAAATTATCTGTATGGAAATTTAGTAAAACTGTAAACTTTACAAATATTACATACAACTGTGTTAGAAATGACGGTAATACTTAGTAGGGGACCGATTCTCACTATTAACACTAGTTGCTTATTAGCATGCCTATTATTAACATATTTATTAGTACTTATAAAAGACATATTCTGCATGACCATATTCTACATCCCTAATCCTATCCAATACCTAAACTTAACAACTACCTTACCAATTATTAATAAGCAGCAAGTTAGGAGTTTATTGAGGCAAAATTCATAGTTAATGGTTAACTCCCCTAGAGATAAACAGTTGAGTTTTACCGTTTTCAAATCCATTAATGAGAGTATAGTTCCTAGCCATATCGGCCTAGAAAACCGCAACTTTTCATTTTCCGTCGGTCTTAGTACACGATGTAACTACAGAAGAGTCAAGTTTTAAATAGAAAAAATATAGAAACTCTTTGGTCATTTTTGAGCGAGATGCTAACGGTCTAATCAGATTCAATGATCTATGCTAAGCTACAGCTAAAAGTGCTACCGCCAGACCCAGAGATTTGAAAATGAGCCTATTTTCAAAAATAGTGCAGTGTTCCTTTAAAGGAACGAGAATTGGACCTTAAAATAAAGTGTGACCGAAATTACTATATAATTTGCATCCTAGATAGTGTGAAACTGCCATAAAGCTGAACAAATATGAAGAATTAGAATGAAAAATTTTTTTGATTATGAGTACAGATCTCAGAAGGTTTTGAAGTAATGGGAACGAGATGCTACATCAGTATCTGACACTATGGGAACACCCTAATCATGCGATGATTGACTGAACCCTGTATAGTCACGCCAGTTCATTGGCTGATGGCATCACCAGTGCCTAAAAGGGATGTACCTGGATCATCAATCCTCAGATGTTTCTATGAAGGAATAGCAGCTGTAATGAAAGAGTATGGCAGATCTACAAGATCTTTCCTAGGTTCACTCCATGTTGCATCAGTACAGTAGGTGACGTTATAGGAACACTATACCACAGTGCCATACTACAAAGTTTATCAGCTCTTGAACATATGCACAGACTGATAGAGTAATATAAACTGACACCTGCTCAAACTGATAAAACTTGGGAACCAGGAGTCAAATCCAGATTGTAAAATCGGACAAAAATTCTACAAAGTTTATCAGCTCTTGAACATATGCACAGACTGATAGAGGAATATAAACTGACACCTGCTCAAACTGATAAAACTTGGGAACCAGGAGTCAAATCCAGATTGTAAAATCGGACAAAAATGTGCAGAGAGACACCGTTTGATGCCACACAAAGGTCCTCCTAATCTGCACCCTTAGATAATGGCTAAAAACGAAGCCACACTTCAAGCAGAGTGAGCTTAAATGCCAAAACGTGAGGTTAACCCAAGTGCCTGCACACCTTCACACTGTTTGGGTTTTTTTTTCAGTTTGCACCGTTTTCACTGTTGAGTTTGTCGTCATGGTTTCTGATTTGAGTTCATCATTAGGTTCAGGTGTGTCTTGTTAATTATCCTTGTTTGGTCTGTGTATTTAAGTTGGTCTCTGTCTGCTCCTTGTTGTCCAGTCTTACGTCCATGTTACTTCTGTGTTGAAAGCCTTCGCCTTGTTTGGATTAACCTATCTGTGGATTTATTAAAGACTGCTCATCTTCGTCTTTGTGTGTGTTTACAACACAGTTTGCTGACAGCACCTAATAAGAAAGAGAAATTGCATCCTTCACCAAATGTGACTTTATTTGTGACTTTATTTCTACAAATTGAGAACAACCCAACCTTAGGTAACCTAGCTTCTGTCACAAAACTTTCACCTGACTGGGAGCAAAATCCATACAGGATAGACCCACCAATAAGGTGTGAAAATCTCTAGTCCCTCATCTTAAGAGTGAAATTCTGTCAATTTAAGAGTGAGTAGCTTGGCACCATTAGCTTTGTGGGCAGGGTGCTGACATATAGCACCATTGCACTTTTGGCGTCCCAAGTTCAAGTCCCATCACACAGACCTTTCCTGATCATGTCCCCTTCTCTCTCTCTCTCACGTTCTCTCCTGCTTCCTGTCTAGCTACTCTCTTATCATAATAAAGGCAAAAACATCAACAAAAAAAACCTTAAGACTGATAAGCTCAGTTAAATGGAGCCCCCATCAAAACCTTTTAGGACTATAGATAAGTACCAAGAAGGAGCACAAGCAGGACGGCGAAGTCTCAGCTGTCTAATCCCATCCATGAAATGAGAAACAAAGTGAATGCCTCCCAAAAGAAAAACACTCAACTGGTGTGTGCAGCAAACACCACCACATTCACCTTAAATATAGCTGGGGCCATGCCAACAACATCCCAAGGAAATTCCTCCAGGAAGAACACCACATCTGAGAACCAAATGTGGGACTGCCAAAACAGTGCTACCAGCAGTAGACACAAACATGAATGTCAGTAGATGCATTTAATCTCACAAATGCTGTAGAAGCACACTTGTTGACATACAAATGGGCCCTCTGCCTTGCATTCTCGAGACCATTCAACACCAGAGGCGATGACATGAACAGATCTGCCCTGCCAAACCTCTGCCACATCAGACCTGTGGTCTGAGGAGGCAACCTCCATTTCTTGGACCTGGACAATGTCTTAAGAGAAGATCTTCTCCCAGATTGATTTGACCTTAGATATGAACTGTCCTTAGCAGCAGAAATTTGTTCTGCACCCAAACCAGAATAAGCCACTCTAACCTCCACATGGGGTATGTGAATGCACTCCCCCTGACAGGAACTTAGCCTCTGAAGTTGATCAAGAACAAGGTCTCAATGCTGACATACCAAGGTTGAGTATGCCCTGGAGTTGCAATGAATTCAGAGCAGTGTAATTGCACTTTGTAAGAACAAGGTGCTATGGCCAGTTCAAAAGGAAGACACCATAATTGTTCAATCTATCGGAGTCTCCCAGAAACCGATCATCATGGGGAGCACTTCCATTGAAATGAGGTGGGCAGAATCAAATTTGGATAGCATACCCTGCTCTATGGTTCAAAGAACCTAAAAAGACACACATGGCAGAAGTCTCCATGCTGCCAAATGAGCTGAGAGAGGTGTCAGGCATTTCATGGTTAAAGCCTGAAGATGAGGGTTTTGGTTTACTAAGGGGACTTTCGCATCGGGTATTGCTCTAGGAACTTAGTTATAGGAAAAAAACAAGGACAGTTCCCAGAGAACTAAATGTTCCCTTACGAACATTTAGCTGGTTGCATTGGCACCAACAGTAGGAACTCTGAAGTGACTTAAGCCAGCTGACAGTGACGTCATTCAAGCAAAAAAAACTCCTGTACACTGGAGAACAACGGTCGCCGTGATTTTGCCAAGTAAGACATGTTCCTGGATCAACATCTTTTGATATTTTCAACAAGGATGTTGATCCAGGAACATGTTGTACTTGGTGAAATCACGGTCATCAGAGAAGAACATATGGATTATCACATTTACTTAAAATTTCTTTAGAGAGAAATATTACTTTATTTTTACCCAAAATAGGGTGACGTGGGCTGTATGGAGTGCTATAAACACATGTAATGTATGTTTCCTTCATACTCATAACCGGAGGGTGCCCTCGCACAGAAACTCCAAATATGCCTCACAAAAGTAATAGAACTTATGACGCTTCAGGAAATCCCTAACATGGACAAAATATCCTTAATATGGATCCCTATCGCTGAGCTGAATGAAAGGAAGATATAAACGCTTTGACTGATTAACCATAAAGACAATGCACACAAATGCAACAATATATTGTTTATCTATATTCTTCAAATCAGCGGGGGTGTTTTCATAAAAATAAGGCATATTTCTAATATAACGCTAATAGACATAGCATTACAGTTTCGACTGATGTTATAAAGTGAGTTTGGAGTAAAATATGTTATTAAATGTTCTATTTTGTTGGACAACAGGCTTATAAATGTTTCTAATTACAAGTTGCTTTTTCAAATGCACATTATTAGCGACTCAAACTCGCCGTGCTTTCAGAGAGGCAGCATTTGTGAAACACGCAGTGCATATATTTATCTAATAAAAAATCGCACCAAGCCAAATCACGATTTTGGTTTTATCCCTTTTAATCGTGCAGCCTTAAATCAATAGACAGTACACTTACATCACTAGTAGTTCCTATTGTGCTGGGTTAGACCCTACTCTCAAGTAGGAGCTAATTTAGTTCCCCCAAAAGTGTTCCTAGAACTAAATTAATTCCCAGTTCCTGCAGTGTGAAAATGCCAAAGAACAGGAATTCCGCCATTAGTTATAGGATGTCCAGTGTGGACATGAAAAGGTTCCTCCAGTGCAAAAGCCCTATAAGTGTCCCCCAAAGTCCAAAATAAACATTACAGTTAAAATGGAAGAATGTATGGTTAAACTTTATTTTGATGGTCCCCTTTAGACATTCTGTTGACTTTAATTAACTTTGCAACTACACATCTACTAACTCTCATTAGAGTATTAATAGACTGTAAGTTTAGACTTACTGCAAGTTTAGGTGCAGCACATCAGCCTCGGAATTGCCAACCAGTGAATTGGCATGATTCTATATATTCAGACAATTGTCACACCTGGAAGGTGTTCCCATCAGCTACTAATGCAGCATTGAGTGAACCCAAGAAATATGTCTCACATTTCTTTAAGCATGACTTTCAAAAGATAGATAGATAGATAGATAGATAGATAGATAGATAGATAGATAGATAGATAGATAGATAGATAGATAGATAGATAGACTTTCAGTTCATACCTGTTTCTTTGTCATCTCTGCTACAGCTGCTACAGTGTTGTGGTTTTTGTGATTATCCATTGTGCACAGATAACAAATGCACTGCTGGTCAGTATGACAATAGATTTCCAGTAATTTATTATGTGTTGGACAGGTTTTCTCCTGAAGTCGTCCAGTGGCTTCTGTCAGATTGTGTCTCTTACCTTTAAAGAGATTCTCATGTTGTTGGAGGTGATTTTGACAGTAAGAGTTCAGACACACCAGACAGGACTTGACAGCTTTATTTTTTCTCACAGTACAGACGTCACACTCCACATCTTCAGGTCCAGCAGCAACAGCAGCCTGGAGTTCAGTCTTCTTCAGTTGCTCCACCACTTCAGTCAGCATGGTGTTTTTATTTAAAGCAGGTCTTGGAGTGAAGGTCTGTCTGCATTGAGGGCAGCTGTAGACTCCCTTCTGATCCTCCTGATCCCAGTAGCTTGTAATACAGCTCATACAGTAACTGTGTCCACAGGGAATGGCCACTGGATCCTTCAGGAGATCCAGACACACTGCACAGCTGAACTGATCCTGAGAAAAAATGGTTTCTGCCATTTCAATTTGTTTACACACAGATCAAGAGACAAATACAGCAGCTCAACAAGTTTTGCTTTCTTTCGAACAGCTTGAAACCGTTTTCCTGGCTCTGTGTTTGAGATATGTGTGTAAAACAGGTGTGTCTGTAAGGTGTGACTCAGATTGTATTTTACTGCAGATTCATAGGCAATAACAAAGTCCATTCCGTCTCACAAACAACCTTACAAAAACAGACACTAAGAGACAAAAACCGCTGCAAACATGTCAGTCCATGTGTGCTGCCAAAGCCCAATGCTGCAGTATTGAACCACCACATTACATACACACTGTCTACTCAAAATAAAAACATTTGTTAGACATCCAGAATAAAAATTAAATTATAAACAGTTACTAATATTTGAATCTGTTTATTATTATAATATTTGTTTTATAAGTTGAATTATTATATATCTGTCCTTTTATCATTTGACAGAAACTTTGTTAGGTGTGGGGAGAGGCCAAGGACTCAGGCACAAAGCGTGATGGTCTTTTATCAATACATAAATAAACAGAAAGGTAAATAAAAACCACCCCGTAAGGGAAAGAGCACGCAGTCCAGGGCAGATGGCAGCCAAATCATCTCCAAAAACAAGAGGCATATTACGCAAAGTTTCAGAGTAGATTTACAGTTGACAAAACCAAACAAGTCCAACGCAATTTAAATCAGGCATAGCAGTCTCACAAAGCTCACTATAAATGTTTTATAGTCAAATCTGGGTTCAATCAATGGCTTATGATTAACTCAGTGTGCACCTGAAAGATTTTAATGCATGAAATAGGGGCAAATTCCATGTATTGTACTGTTGCTGAACCAAAAATATGAATATACATGGTATCTACTGTATATACCATCTACCAGGAGCAGGGGTTCTTCATCTCTATTACTCATTATATTATTATTAATTAAACATAACATGATCAGAGCCATATTTTGAAACAATGGTGTTTGAATGAAAAAACAAATGACAACAGAACGACAACATATTAATGTACACCACCACGACCACAAAACTAAAATACGTCCTATTGTCAGGATAAACCAGACTTAGACAGGATGTCTAAGGTGAGTAAACTGAACAGTGAACATTAATCAAAAGGTGGATGATGATGATGATGATGATGATGGACTTTCCGCACAGTTGACTGAGCAGTGAAGACAACACAACGTGGATGGTATCATCTCACAATGTTGGTAGACTTATCAGGGAAGTCGTGGCCTAATGGTTAGATTAGAGACGGACTTGTAACCCAAAGGTTGCGGGTTCGAGTCTCGTACTGGCTGGGATTGTAGGTGGAGGGAGTGAATGTACAGCACTCTCTCCCACCTTCAATACCACGACTGAGGTGCCCTTGAGCAAGGCACCGAACCCCCAACTGCTCCTCGGGCGCCGCAGCATGTGTGTGTGTTCACTGCTGTGTGTGTGCACTTTGGATGGGTTAAATGCAGAGCACTAATTCCAAGTATGGGTCACCATACTTGGCCTCACGTCACGTTCCCTTTTTGTCACTTTTTCACTTTACTTTCTCACGCAGGTTTATACTGGGCAGGTAAGGGAGATCGCTGGAGAATATCCCTGGAGATTCACAACGTGAGTATCACAGGTAGAGAGTCTGCATCCTAGTTCAAGGCCAGACACTGTGTTACATGTTCTCCATTTGTCTGGACTTTTATGTTGTATTTCCTGTTTCTTGTTATAGCTGTTTCATTGGTTCCCTTGATTGTATCCCTTAGCGTGTCTAATTTCCTTGTTATCTTGTTAGCTTCCCTGTGTATGTACAGCTCAGTGTTTCAGTCCGTCTTTATCAGTCGATGTCTTGCATGTTGGTAAGCTGTTGCGTTCCTGTTTCCTTTGTGAATGATCTGCATTTGTGTTATTTGAATAAACTAATGCTCAGTGGTGTATAAAGTACCTGAAAGCCATCCTCAAGTAAAAGTACAGATATCTTACCAGAAAATGACTTTGGTAGAAGTCGAAGTCACCGTTTAGAATATTACTTGAGGAAAAGTCTTAAAGTATGTGATATTTATTGTACTTAAGTACGAAAAGTACAGCAAGTGACTGTTAATGAGTGAGTCAATGAGATTCAACCGATGAAACACTGAATCATTTATTCAACCGATTCATTCAAAAAGCTGATTCATTCAATAAGTAAACACCGTCCATTGCTCAGAGACGCAAAACAGTGCTGTGATCTTTGTTTTTGGAACTATTTTCGTTAGCAATTGGGGAGAAGCGATTAGTCAACAGAAGAGACGGACTGTTGTTCAAATTATTACTTGCTGCTAGGAAGGAATATTTCGTTTTCTACCTATTTCTACTTTGTATTTTCGTTGGAGTTTGTATTTTTGATTGCACTTACTGGTAATTGTAATAATTGCCCTCGGCTTAGAAGGAGCCTGTGTTATTTGCATTGCTCCCTTCCTGTGCTTAAGTGCGAACTGTAGTTTCGATTTGAGGAATTGCCCTGCTATAGGCTATTGGCTGTGCTAATTAGAAGGCGGCCACAGCTGTTTTCACTTTACTGTGGATTTATGTGATGTCTGAGCTGACGAGGAAGCGTTCAGCCCTTCTCGTGTGAAGACCAACGAGTGTAAAGACCAACGAGTATAAAGACCTACGAGTGTAAAGACCTACGAGTGTAAAGACCTACGAGTGTAAAGACCAACGAGTGTAAAGACCTGCGACTTTACCTGCGCGACTTCACCGAGCAAAGAAACCGGCAACGCACTTGAGTATAATTTTTATCTTCCCTGTACACACTCTCCTTTTCTGTCCTCTCTTTTCCACGTCTATCAAGTGTTTCCAAAACATTCCAGTTGTCTCTCTGCAACGCTCTAACATCACAGGCAACGCAATCTTGCTAACCTGCATCCTATCTCTACATCCTCTACTGCACCTCTTTCTTTCTCAGCTTGGGCTTGACTGAGACCTGGATTCGTCCAGAAGACTCCGCAACCCCAGCTGCTCTAGCTAACAATTTCTCTTTCTCTCACACCCCCCGTCAGGTTGGCCGGGGTGGGGACACTGGTCTGCTCATTTCTAACAATTGGAAATACTCAACCCATTCTCCCCTATGCAATTATAACTCATTTGAATCTCATGTGATTACTGTAACAGCTCCTATAAAACTCCAGGTTGTGGTAATTTACCGCCCTCCTGGGCAAATTCTATCCACCTTCCTAGAGGAGCTGGATGGGCTGCTGTCCTCATTCCCGGAGGATGGCAGTCCACTTTTAGTCTTTGGCGACTTCAAGATTCATCTGGACAAGCCTTATGCTACAGACTTCCATTCACTCCTTGCTTCATTTGATCTCAAACGACTTACCACTACAAGCACGCACAAATTAGGCAACCAACTTGACTTAATTTACACACGCAATTGTATTGCAGAAAACATTTTGGTAAAACCCCTACACATCTCTGACCATTTTTTCATTACATTTAAACTACATTTTGTTACCTGTGTGCCACCAACCCTTATACTGGTTACTTTTAGATGAAACTTACACTCTCTTTCACCCTCCCATCTTTCCTCTGTAGTATCCTCCTCTCTTCCCTCACCTACTCATTTCTCATCACTGGATGTGAATGCAGCAACTGACACTTTATGCTCTACTTTAATTAACCCCTGGTTATCCGATGTTCTTTGTGAGCATCGAACCAAACTCAGGGCAGCAGAGAGAAAATGGTGCAAATCAAAAGATCCGTCAGACCCGAGTGTGTATCAGTCTTTGCTTTTATCTTTCTCTGCTGAAGTCCATACTGCCAAATCTTCATACTTACACAAGATCAACAGCGCTCCAGACACACGTAATCTCTTCAAAACTTTCGATTCTCTCCTCTGTCCCCCTCCACCACTTCTATAACAGCTGATGAGTTCGCCACATTCTTCACAGACAAAACCAGAACAATCAGTAGTCAATTCTTGGCCTCACACACACACACAGGACTTCAAATCAACCACACCCACTGCTAAAACTCCCATCTTCTCCTTCTGTCCCCTCACGGAGGCAGAAGAATCAAAACTTCTCCTCTCCAGCCATCTACAACATGCCCTCTAGACCCAATCCCCTCACACCTTCTCCAAGCAATCTCTACTACACTTTCACCAGCACTCACACATATCATCAACACATCTCTCCTCACAGGCACTTTCCCCACTTTATTCAAGCAGGCTCGGGTAACCCCACTGCTCAAAAAACCTACATTAAACATTTCACTTACAGATAGTTACAGACCTGTCTCTCTCCTTCCGTGACTAACAAGGAACAATTAGAGCCAAAGAGGAAGTAAGTTCAAGTAAATGTCTGCATTGACCTGTGTAAGACAAACTGACCAACAGGAAGTTTTGGATCTGCTGAATGTGTATTTTTCAAGCAATATATTGCGGCTTTCACTGTTATTTTTCTGCACAGTGATGACTAGTGAAGAGTGTTTCTACTAATTTACTTAAAGGGGTCATATGATGCGATTTCAAGCTTTCCTTTCTCTTTGGAGTGATACAAGCTGTTCATGAATAGATAGTATCCCTAAAGTTGCAAAGACTAAAGTCTCAAACCCAAAGAGATATTCTTTATAAAAGTTAAGACTCGTCCATGCCCTCCTAAAACGCCTCGTTTAAACACGCCCCCACATGTCTATGTCACGATGTGGGAAGATTTGCATAACACCGCCCAAATGTTCACGCAAAGAAAGAAGGCGTAACTTTTATTCTCGCTTTAGTATTGTTGCCGCCGCCGCCATGTCGTGAAGACGCTGTGTGTTTCGTTGTGAAAGCGAAACTACTTTGTCTTCCAAAAGAGGGCACGACTAGAAATCAGTGGTTAAGTTGTATTTACAACACTGCTCCAGAACAGTTCAACCCAAATATTTGCTTTTTACGGACTGTTTCCTGATCCTGGTAGAGTAGACTACAATTCCGGTGTTCCGGTGAATTCAGTTCCCCTGTTTCCCCTTCGGTGCGCATGCTGACCCTATACAGTCTATGATGCTGACAAATAATGCTGACTCACAGCCTGTAAGTACGTTTTCATATTTAAAGAATTTGCCACTGACGATTCAAATGCGAGTTTTGGGCAGTGTAGAGTAGCACTTGTTGTTTGTCGTTTCTCCGATCACAAATGCAGACATGGTTTTATGTTTACGCGGCACGATGCAACGCAACGCGTAAAAAGACAGTATAAGTCATTATAATCCATAATTATGTCCCCACTGGATGCAACAAATGCCTCGTTTGTAATGGGTTTTCATGTTTTTGTCTCGTCGCTCCGGCTGGACACGGCATCACAGTATGGTGAGGGGCGTAACATTTCCGTCTCACGCTTGAGGTATTCGGCCAATCACAACGCACACCACGCTTTTCAGAACGATGAGCTTTGTAAAAATCGATGTGTTTCAGAAAGGCGGGGCATAGAGGAGAAACAATAATGTACAGTATGTGGAAAATAATGGGTTTTTTTAACCTTAAACCGCATAAACACATTTCATTACACCAAATACACAACATAATGTTATTTTTTGCAATGTCATATGACCCCTTTAAAAGTGTAGCTGACCCAGGATTCTATCATTATTTACATCATTACATCATTCCCCCATATATTTTTTTCCCAAACCTCTGACATTTGTTTTTCTGCAGAACTCAAAAGAAGATACTTTGAAGAATGCTGGTAATCAAAACAAACACTTTTGTCACGTGTGGACAACATGAGGGGGAGTAAATGATTTTCATTTTTGGGTGCACTATCCCTTTAATTAGGATGATACACACTTTAAATATTAATCATGCTGGGCAATCATTGCAATTAGTCCTGTAAATAGTCTGTTGAACAACAAGTGCATTACTATAATATATATTTAATTTAATTCAGCTTTAGACCTTTAGTAATAGATACTTGTATATTATTTGCTCTTTACAGGTGCAGAAATGAAAGCTCCCAAGCAAAGAACCCACCAGATTAAGGTGTGGAAAGAAATGTTACACAACGACCAAAATTCCCGATAAGAGATTTGGAATATGAGCAACAACCAAGGAACAGCAGTCACTGATTCACTCCATAGTAATAGTTAGGTAATCATTTAAATTATTTTGCCATGTACACAATGTGTTTAATTCCAAAGACATTTACCAACATGTTGTTCTAAACCATTTTTAAGTTCTTAATGCTTTAAGCTTTTACAATCTTATTGTATAACTGCTGTTTTTTTTCTGTAATTGCATGGTTTTGTAAATAAGCTTCATTTCACTGTTCCTGATTTGCAGCTCAAATTCACATTGCAGTAATATTTACAGCCAGCTCTCTATAATCTATAGATCACAGAGTTTTACTGCTGACCCATTAATAACCGCAAACCCAGGATAGAGCGGCTGAGTGAATGTGGTCTGGACTGTGTGGATGAGGCTCATTGTGTCAGAGACGCTGTAGAAGGACAGAGTTCCTGCACTGTGATCCACATACACTCCTATTCTGCTGCAGCTGAAGAGTTCAGGGAGTTCAGTATGATTGTCATTGTGACTAAAAGAGCATCTGGAGGTAGAGCAGATCAAACTCCAGGACTGATCATTATATCCAAACACACACTCATTTCTCCGTCCCTTCCTGTTGATGTATATATAAGACACTGATATACACACAAATCCACTCCCACTCCACTCAAGCTCCCAGTAGCAGCGCCCGCATACACTCTCTCTACACAACACTTGAGGATAATAATGAAATCTGTCTGGATGATCAGGATACTGCTGGACTCCGGCGGTGAAGGTAACCACTCTGTTCCTCTCAGACAGACAGAGGTGTTTATTCACTGTGTTTGGATCCAGAGTGAACCGACTGGAATCTGATGGGGACAGAACACGCAGAAAAATGTATCAACCTGAAGAACGAGACACTGAAGAAAAACCCACCACAAATGCATAGACAAGCAGAGTGTTAACAAACGGTGAAAAAAAAAAAAAAAACAGAAAGTGAAAATTCACAGTGCTGTTGAACCAAAATACCAGCACTCCTTGAAACGCTGCTCGACCAATCAGATTTAAACTGTCTGTTGAAACAATCTGTTGTATAATTTCAGTACTATGCATATTGTATAAATTAATATATCATTTTTAATTATGATATATTAATATTACTTCCATGGATCTCACTTAGTACTTTAATTGTGACATTTTTTACAAGGTTTGGTTATATGTATATAATATAAATATTTACTTTTAATGTATCTACAATGAACCTTTTAGCATGTTGCTGGTTTGCTGAAAATGTATAAAATCAGAAATGTGTGGAATCAGAAAATAGGTATGTATTGTTAGGACATACCAATTATCTTTGCTTAATAAACATAAATAGATTTGAATGAAAATGTAAATGTCTTACATTGTAGGAAATCCTCCCTGATCTTGGGTTCATTGGTGGGGATAATTTCAACATATGATACTAAGAAAATAAACAGACATAATTAGTATGGGTCACATAAAACATTTTTTTTATTCTATGACGACTGAGAGTCAGGGGTGGACTTAGTGATTTGGGGGCCCTAACCCTTATTTTGCTCTCTCTCTCTCTCTCTTACCAATTATCTTTGCTTAATAAACATAAATAGATTTGAATGAAAATGTAAATGTCTTACATTGTAGGAAATCCTCCCTGATCTTGGGTTCATTGGTGGGGATAATTTCAACATATGATACTAAGAAAATAAACAGACATAATTAGTATGGGTCACATAAAACATTTTTTTTATTCTATGACGACTGAGAGTCAGGGGTGGACTTAGGGGCCCTGGGGCCCTAACCCTTATTTTGCTCTCTCTCTCTCTCTCTCTCTCTCTCTCTCTCTCTCTCTCTTTTTTTTCTCTCTCTCTCTCTCTCTATCTCTCTCTCTCTTAGTTGAGATAGTGAATTGGTGGGTTTTTGTTAAATGTGAGCCAAAATCATCACAATTCAACTTAAACTACTTCAGTCTGTGTGCACTGAATTTATTTAATACACTAGTTTCACAATTTGAGTTGAATTACTGAAATAAATGAACTTTTCCACGACATTCTAATTTATTGAGATGCACCTGTACACACTGGAGCGTTTGCCAAATATTTTTCGCCAATATCAGCTGGGGCCCCCTGATGACCCGGGGCCCTAAGCAGTCGCTTACCTTGCTTATTGATTTTGTACACCGCTGCTGAGAGTAAATGTATGCCTGCTGCGTTACCTCTGCCAGATATCTTTTCTATCTCCTCTCGACAGAAATCCTCCAGTTTTTCTTTCAGTTGATAGAGGGACTTTCCCACATCATCAAAAGAGAGGAGAGAGCTGAGAGTGATGTTGGGTTCATCTCCAGATTCAGGAGATACAGCGAGAGACTGGAAACTCTGCAGGAAGAGATCGACACAAAAGATAAAGACAGAAAACAAAGACTTCATGACCTCCACTCAGCTGCACCAGTTTGATAATATCTGTGTCACATGACCTATTCATAATTCATGCCCGTAGCACAAACAGTGCAGGATAGGTTAAGCACTAAAGTTTAGTACTTAGGGTTACCAGTTTGTTCAGTTGCATGAGTGTGAGCACCAATATTAATAATGCATACCACCAATTAAATGAAAATGAAGAAAGCCATTAATGGTAAGGCTTTGCTAAAAACAACTGTTCTGTATTTTCAGCTTACCTTGAGGAACTTGGTGTGACCATGTATATGTGAAATCTGCTCAAGCTCAGCGTGTCTCCTCTTCAGATCATCAATCTCCTGCTCCAGTCGATACATGAGTCCTTCAGCTCGACTCACTGCAGCCCTTTCCCGTTCTCTGATCATCTGTGTCACCTCAGAGCGGCTTCTTTCAATGGAGCGGATGAGCTCTATGAAGATCCTCTCACTGTCCTCCACTGCTGTCTGTGCAGAGTGCTGTTAAACACACATCACAATCAGCTCGTACTGGTGTCTCACACAGCCTGTGACCCACAGTGGGCCTCAGTGGGACTGAAAAAGCTCAAACACTGGAAGAGAGTCCAAACTGAGTCTTGGACATTTCTTCTTCTCCAACTCACCTCGTGAGACTCCACAGCCTCTCTCAGCTCCTCAAGATCTTTCTGCCTCTGCTGGATCCTCTGCTGGAATGTTCTCTTTCTCTCTTCCAAAACCACCTGTATGAAAATCACATAACACTGTAAACTTCTGAAATGCTACATGAAACTGTATGCAGTTGGCAAATGCAAACTATGTAATATGAGACTATAATGAAACTGAACAACTATGAAGAAAAACAAGTATGAAGAAACTAAATGAACCATTACTGAAAAGATCATTATCATATGGCTTCTGCAATTGCTGCTGGGTTTCAATGGGACTGAAAGAGCTCTGGCAATGGAAAATAATTCATAATCTTCTGTTCTTCTCCAAACTCACTTTATGCGACTCCACAGCCTCTCTCAGCTCAAGATCTTTCTCCCTCTGCTGAAACTTTCTCTGTCGCTCTTTCAAACTCATCTGGATACAAAAACACATACAACTGTTATTGTCTGAATTTATGTGAATGGGGTTTGCAACTTGTATAGTGTGAGATAGTCATGAAGTGAAGATAGATTTTTGATAGCAAGTGTTTAGACACACCTGACGGGACTTGACAGATTTGCGTTTTCTTCGAGTACAGACGTCAGACTCCACATCTTCAGGTCCAGCCTGGAGTTCAGTCTTCTTCAGTTGCTCCACCACTTCAGCCAGCATGATGTTTTTATTTAAAGCAGGTCTTGGAGTGAAGGTCTGTCTGCATTGAGGGCAGCTGTAGACTCCCTTCTGATCCTCCTGATCCCAGTAGCTTGTAATACAGCTCATACAGTAACTGTGTCCACAGGGAATGGCCACTGGATCCTTCAGGAGATCCAGACACACTGCACAGCTGAACTGATCCTGAGAAAAACTGGTTTCTGCCATTTCAATTTGTTTACACACAGATCAAGAGACAAATACAGCAGCTCAACAGCACTTAACTTTCACTTTCTCTGAGCGAATGAAACAGTTTCCTGGTTAACGAGACTTGTGCAAAATAGGTGTGTCTAGAATGCGAAGCTTAAGGAATTCAACTCTTCTGGTTCCAGCTGCTTAACGAGCTATGAAAGATTATATTTGTACTTTATTTTTATTTATTTACTTTTGGAAGAATATAAAAAAAATCTACAGAACAGATGTAACTCATCAAAAATATGAGGCAAATTTAACAAAAAAAATATAAAAAGTTAATTGTGTTCCTTATCGCCAATGGGTTTTTGATTTCTTACATGCTCTCAAGACGGAAAAGATTCGGTTCGCAATAAAACAAAAGCCAAAACTTTTTCTGAAAGTCTGGAGCCCTTTTCTGGAATATTTTAAGAAGACAACTACATCTTAATTTTTTTATTTTTTATTATTAATTAATTAAATTTTTATTTTTTCCCCCCTAATTTAGTTTATTAGTTATTTATTTGGTGTATAATTATGCTTGCCTGGTGTTATCTTTTTTCTTAATTTGAATTCATGTATGGCTGTATGCTATATGTCTATCTATATTATTTATACCATATTTACGTTATTTTTATTTTCTGTCTGACCTAAGATGAACCAAATAAAGCAAAACAAAAAAACTAAAAACTTTTTACGTTAAGGCAATCCAATTGGATTTCGTAGATAAAAACACTAAACAACATTATATAGGCCTATATTATACATTTATTATTTCATTCTTTATAAAATACCACTGTTACGGTGAAACGTATGTACTACAACAGTTCTTGGTTCACGTCTAGCTGGACATGAGAAGAAAAGATATATGGCTTATAAAGTGAGTGTTTCACTGAACAGCTTTACTAATCCGCAGTTTTTATCCACTACGAAGAACCAACTCATTGGAGTTTTTTTTAAGGAGCTGCCAACACTAAACTGGTGACTGGTGACCGTGGCTCACCATTTTGTGCAGATTCACAGATACTACAAAATCAGTAATGAATCAATTAACTACTCAAATCGATATCGATTCTCAAAAGCCGCGAATCGATCTTTTCCAGGATTTATTTCAGCACACATTTAAAATAAGACCTGATTAACGTGAATCTTATCATTAGTCTTCTCCTCTAGATGTCCCCCTTATTTACCTTGCGCGATGTTACAACAGAAAGCCAGAAAGCCTGTCATTCATTCAGCGCTTATCATGGCCATACGCGTGATTCGCAATGCTCAGGTGAAGTGCTATAGTAATACTATACATCTGCGGAAGCATCTATCACCACGCATAAGGCGCCATGATTTCCACAATGAATGAATGGCGCGGCGCACTGTTTTGTTTACTACACACATACTAAAGCGCGGATGACGCTCGCGGTGTTTTCAGCTTCTGCCGTCTCGCTATATGATGATATGAACACGAATGTCTTCTCCAGCTGCTCTGAGAGTCACTTCATTAGCATTTACCGTTTCATTTGAGAAAACTACCCTCATATCACATACACAGCAGCTGCAAGCTCTTCACGGCAACCCGTCAAAATAAACGTTTAGTTTAACGTTAAGAAACTGTCAGAATATATTACTATTTAGCAGTCTTAAGAATCAATGCTACTACTGCTAATAAATATTAATACATCTTTATTTTTAAAGGAATAATCACAATTATTTTAATTTTAACAGTAAACCTCTGTTGTGCAGCACTTTGTTTGCCAAAAAATAAAAGGGTTTACTTTTAATTTGTTTAAAAAAGGACCCATACAAAAAAAAGAATATAGGTTTAAAATACAGGCATGTGGCTCTTAATTTCGTTTTATTAATTCACCATTTGTAAACTGATGTTTACTGTTAATTTTTATTAAAACTCTATTCACTGAATGTAATCGTGTCGCTATTACGAGAAAACATGCCGTTTTAACGAGAAAACATGCCGTTTTAATGAGAAAACGTGTCGTTATTACGAGAAAACATGCCGTTTTAATGAGAAAACATGTCGCTATTATGAGAAAACGTGTCGCTATTATGAGAAAACGTGTCGCTATTACGAGAAAACGTGTCGCTATTACGAGAAAACATGCAGTTTTAATGAGAAAACGTGTCGCTATTATGAGAAAAGATGCCGTTTTAACAAGAAAACGTGTCGTTATTATGAGAAAACATGCCGTTTTAACGAGAAAAGATGCCGTTTTAACGAGAAAACGTGTCGCTATTACGAGAAAACATGCCGTTTTAACGAGAAAACGTGTCGTTATTACGAGAAAACATGCCGTTTTAATGAGAAAACATGTCGTTATTACGAGAAAACGTGTCGCTATTACGAGAAAAGATTTCGTTTTAATGAGAAAACGTGTCTTTATTACGAGAAAAGATGTCTTTTAACGAGAAAATGTCTTTATTACGAGAAAAGATGTCGTTTTAACGAGAAAACGTGTCTTTATTACGAGAAAAGATGTCTTTTAACGAGAAAATGTGTCTTTATTACGAGAAAAGATGTCGTTTTAACGAGAAAACGTGTCTTTATTACGAAAAAATGTCGTTTTAACGAGAAAATATGTATCGTTATGTATCGAGTATCGTTAAAACAACATATCTCGTTATTACGACATAATTGAGTGGAAAAAATAATGTGTGTGGCAGCAATGCGTCACCGTACAATAGGGTTCATTAGTTAACTACTTTAGTTCACATGAACTAAGCATGAGCAATACTTCTAAAGCATTTATTAATCTAATGTTATTATCAACATTTACTAATGCATTATTAAAATTACAAGTTGTGCTTGTTAATGCAGTGTTGAACTAACAGTGAAAACTATTTTCATTAACTATCATTAACAACGATTAATAAATACTGTAATACATGCATTGTTAATTGTTCATGTTAGTTAATACATTAACTAATGGAACCTTATTGTAAAGTGTTACCGAGTAAGCAAACAAAAAGTGCTGTACATTGTCAGATGAGAATACCATGCCACAGAATTATTATATGCATGGTATTTCTGTAAGTGCTATAGAATACAATCAAAGAGATCCGATCTTAAAGTTGAGCAGAATTGAATCAAACAAGTCCAGTCCAAAAGTTGGGATTTTTAAAATGTAATCCTTGCAGTACCGTGATGAATTTAATAGATTAGAATAGAGTAGGATGTTACAAAATAGCACTACAGTGATAATAAGGTTTGATGTGATTAACAGTAATTGTGCATATGTTGGATTTCCATGTCCATGTTAGATATTTCATATTTTAAGCAAATCTAATGTTCTTTTAATAGACCTAATACACCTAAATAGGCAACACAATTACTAGAACCTACTCACTAAAGTTAGTGAAAGCAGAACATGTAAAAATACAATCTAATTAAAGATATAATGTGATGTGAGCTGGATAGAATCAATGCGTGCACCCAAGCGTGACTTGATGGTGGTGTTTTCTGTCTCTCTGTACTCTTGTCTCTGCAGGTTCAGAGAACGCATGTGCAAAAACGTCATTCACGTTTCTAAGACAGGAGCTGCCTGTCAGGCTGGCAAATATTATGAAAGAAATTGATTTATTGCCTGATAATCTTCTGAGGACTCCTTCAGTGCGCCTGGTGCAGAGCTGGTCGGTGTCAGTGCACACATGCAGTCTTATTATTCTGATATGAGTGCGTGTCTAAACTGCGTTCTTGGGTTGTGTTGCGTCTCTGCAGGTACATGCACAGCTTCCAGGATATACTGGAGTTCAAGGACAGGGATGTTGATGATGAAATGCTCAAACAAGAGTAAGAGATTCATCAAACACCTTCTAGTAGAGGTCTTCTTGGGTCCTAAGGATGGACCCTTTTCAAATTTCAAGGGTTATCAGAAGCAGAAATCCTCATAGTTGGCTAAACATCTATAGTGGGGAACTCTACTACAGCAGATATAACTGTTGCATTCACATTTGCCCCAATAGCTATATTAGCATTTAGTGATAGAATGTCTGTGACTTTCCAAATATAGATATAAATATGTAAAATGTATATATATAGAGAGCTTGATTAAGTTGGTAAGAAGAGAGAAAGATGACAAATATGCACAAAGTATAGTTATAAATGTGCAGAACATTTTTGAATATGAAAATATAAAAAACATTGCTCGATTTACAAATTGTGTCATAGAACAAAAACCCTTAAAAGTAAAACTTTAAATGAAATGTCATAAATTATATTTCAAAAAATGTTTGTATAATAAAAAAAATTGCATTTTTATTTTATTAAATGTTGGTCAGAAGAAAAAACTTGTCAAATTTGCCATCACTGTATTAGAAACATTCATGCAACAACATTAACTAGTTTTCTGTAATTTAATGCCGATAAATATAAAAAAATAGCTAGATTTACAATATTAATAAGAATGGAATCATGTCATTATGTTGCTGTTGCACGCAGCTGTATACTGTAGGATTTGGTCATTTACATAGAAGCATGGATTGACACCCGAAGAAGGGGGATAAAAATCATAAAAAAATGATTGATATGTTTGTTTTACATAATAAAATATTGCTCAATGCTCAAAATGAAAAATTAAATGTTGGCATATTTTAAAATAATTCAGGTCTTCTCAGGTCTATTTGGTAAAACTGCATTTATTTAAAATGATCCCAAACCCGAGGCTACTAATATCAGACCTGACCCGTGTCTGAAGCACCCGATTAAGTTTTGAACCCAAACGCACTTGGGTCTCGATCCATGTGCACCCGTGAAGACCTCTACCTTCCAGCCCAACACACACACACACACGCACGCACGCACGCATGTTGGTTTTTATGGTTTATGAGGACTCTCCACAGGCTTAATAAACCACATAAACATGCACACTCACTCACTCACTCACTCACACTCACTCACTCACGTTGTTGTAGCTTCACAGATGCTGTGATTAAGATCAGAAACCGGCACAATGATGTGGTGCCCACCATGGCTCAAGGAGTGGTGGAATATAAGGAGACCTACGGGACCGACCCCATCACCAGCCAGAACATCCAGTACTTCCTGGACCGGTTCTACATGAGCAGGATCTCCATCAGAATGCTCCTGAACCAGCACAGTGAGACCCACACACACACACATCTAGTGCTCTGTGATGCTTTATAATGGGGCCCTTTATGGACAGCAGAACTGTGAAGTCTGCTTTAAATGTGAAGGGCTTCTGGAGTGTTCACTCGTCGGTCAGCCAGTAAACATCGAGCTGTGTTGTTCCACCACCAGTGAGAGGATTACATGTCATTAACATCATGTCTGTGTTTTTCCAGCTCTTCTGTTTGGGGGAAAGGTGCATGACAATCCTGCTCATCCCAAACAGATCGGCAGCATTGACCCCAGCTGTCACGTCACTGATGTTGTGAAAGGTGACTGCGATCTATCTATCTTATAAACATGTAGCAATAATTAAAGATTGCATTAGTGGGGTAGTGAGAATTAAGCAAATGTTCCCTCAAACATCTCAATTATCAGATTCTTTTATAAAGATTTTTTTTTTTTTTTTAATTTTTAAATCAGCGTAAATTAAATTCAGTACATCAAATGCTACCATGAAGTATTAAACACTTAAATGTATAAATATAATTTTAAGAATTTATCATTAATATATCATTATACAGGCACTAATAAAAATCTTATAAGAAACATAATTGAAAATAGAAATATATTTGTATTTTAAAAAGTTATAAATGTTTTGGAATATGCACATATATATATATATATATATCTCAGTTATTTCACTTTAATGGCACGTTGATGTTTATTGTCATTAAACTGAAAACCTAAACATAGGAACATGATAAAAATGATAATTTTAGAAGAAAATTTCAGATGGCACTTGGAGGCTTTTGCTTCTGAAGTCTTCATATATAT
>NW_015505279.1:843184-846583 GCF_001515645.1 Sinocyclocheilus grahami | reverse complement strand
GGACGTAATTTCAGGCCGGGAAATCTCACACTCATCCAGGCCACACAGAAAAAAAGGGACCAAAATTGTACTTTTTGGGTTACAACAGCTTGTCACCATAGCAGTACTCTTAAAAGGACATCTTTGTACCCTTTTTTACCCCTAATAGGTACATATTAGTACCTTAGAGTAGTAATTCGTACCCTTAAGGTACTAGTAGGCCTACCTATTAGGGGTAAAAAAAGGAACAAAGATGTCCTTTTAAGGGTCCTGTTCCAGTGACAAGCTGTTGTACCCCAAAAGGTGCAATGTTGGCCCCTTTTTATATAGCCGATACATCCACAACAATTTCTGAAACCACAGACAACTCTATTATTTGTATGACCATCACATAAAAAGGTCTAAATCCTTAGTCTGGGGCCATGGACAATAATGAAAGGTTCTCTCTTGCACTGCACCGTCACCTCCCTTTCCCTTTTCTTCATTTTCCCCAATATCTCTGTCTCTCCCTTTTTTTTAGACTGACCTATACCATATATCACAGCGTTCCTGAACTTACCATTCACACCTTTCTTTCTTTTGTTCCTTCTTTCTTTCTCTTTCGTTCATTCGTTCTTTCTCTTTCATTCTTTCGTTTGTTCATTCCTTCTTTCTTTCATTCCTTCTTTCTTTCTCTTTCATTCTGTTTCTTTCATCCATTTGTTCGTTCTTTCTTTTTCTCTTTCATTCATTCTTTCTCTTTCTCATTCGTTCTTTCTCTTTCGTTCTTTGTCTCTCATTCATTTCTTCTTTCTTTCTCTCTTTCGTTCATTCGTTCTTTCTTTCTTTCTTTCTCTTTCTCTCATTCATTTGTTCTTTCTTTCTCTTTCGTTCTTTTTCTTTCGTCCATTCTTTCGTTCTTTCTCTCATTCATTCGTTCTTTCTTTTCTTCTTTCTTTCTCTCATTCAATCGTGCATCCCTATTTAGAATAACTGCTTTCTATTTGAATATATTTAAAAATGTAATTTATTCCTGTGATCAAAGCTGTATTTTCAGCATCACTACTCCAGTCTTCAGTGTCACATGATCCTTCAGAAATCATAATAATCTGCTCATTTGCTGTTCAAGAAATTATTATTATTATCAATATTTAAAACTGTTGAGTACATCAGGATTTTTCAGTAGACAGATAGATAGATAGATAGATAGAAAATGTTTATATCAGCATAAGTTAAATTTATTATAGCAAATGCTACCATGATTATGTATTTTCATTTTCCAGCATTACAGTGGGGAAAGGATTTTTTAAAGTGAAATATGATATTTCACAGCCACCCAAAATACATTAGAAACAGTGCAGCAATACCCTGGCAAACAGCCACAACACACTGCAATCATGACAGCAACTTTTGCCTTGAGGAGCACCATTTATATTCTCTTTAGAATCTATAAAACATCTATTTTCCTGTTCAATATTTCAACTTTTTCCTGTTACTGTATTTCAGATGCGTACGAAAATGCCTGTAACCTTTGCAGCCGGTATTATATGAACTCACCCGAGTTAGTACTGGAAGAATTTAATGGTAACTTCTTGCTGCACACACAATTTACTTGAAGTCACGTGACTGAATGAATGATTAGGACGGTCAGAAGTGTGAGTGCTGTTTCTCGTGTGTTTGCTCCACAGTTAAAGGACCCGATAAACCCATTGCTGTGGTGTATGTGCCGTCTCATCTGTACCACATGGTGTTTGAGCTCTTTAAGGTGCTGTACATCTTTTCTCACTGCTGAAATATTGAAGTATGCACTCATCTGGAGAGCATATTTGCCAAAAGTTCTGAGTGAAATGTAAATATTCAGTATTGGATCATGCATGATTTAGTGTCACATGACGCACATTAAATGGCTTTGCTCTTTTAGGAGAGCAGCAGAGTGCTGAGCTATAAATATGTTGTGTGACTCCTGCAGAATGCCATGCGCGCCACCATGGAGCTTTATGAAGACGCCATGGAGTATCCCCCGGTGCATGTGCAGATCGTCCTGGGCCACGAGGACCTGACTGTGAAGGTACAGATGCGGTCAGATCTGTGGTGACCCCTCACTTCACCAGACAGCCAGCTGGACTCATCTCAACTAGACTGACCTATACCATATATCACAGCGTTCCTGAACTTACCATTCACACCTTTCTTTCTTTTGTTCCTTCTTTCTTTCTCTTTCGTTCATTCGTTCTTTCTCTTTCATTCTTTCGTTTGTTCATTCCTTCTTTCATTCCTTCTTTCTTTCTCTTTCATTCTTTCTTTTGTTCATTCCTTTCTTTCTCTTTCATTCGTTCTTTCTCTCATTCATTCATTCGTTCTTTCTTTCTTTTCTTCTTTCTTTCTCTTTCTCTCATTCATTCGTTCTTTCTCTCTTTCGTTCTTTCTTTCTTTCATCCGTTTGTTCGTTCTTTCTTTCTCTTTCATTCTTTCTTTCTTTCTCTCTTTTGTTCATTCGTTCTTTCGTCCGTTTGTTCGTTCTTTCTTTCTCTTTCATTCGTTCTTTCTCTCTTTCTCTCATTCATTCATTCGTTCTTTCTTTCTTTTCTTTCTTTCTCTTTCTCTCATTCATTCGTTCTTTCTCTCTTTCGTTCTTTCTTTCTTTCATCCGTTTGTTCGATCTTGCGTTCTTTCATTCTTTCTTTCTTTCATTCCTTTCTTTCTCTTTCATTCGTTCTTTCTCTCTTTCTCTCATTCATTCGTTCTTTCTTTCTTTTCTTCTTTCTTTCTCTTTCTCTCATTCTTTCGTTCTTTCTTTCTCTTTCGTTCTTTCTTTCTTTCATCCGTTTGTTCGATCTTTCGTTCTTTTGTTCATTCGTTCGTTCTTTCTCTCATTCATTTGCTCTTTCTTTCTTTCTCTCTTTCGTCCGTTTGTTCGTTCTTTCTCTTTCTCTTTCATCCGTTTGTTCGTTCTTTCTTTCTCTTTCATTCTTTCTTTTGTTCATTCCTTTCTTTCTTTCGTCCGTTTGTTCGTTCTTTCTTTCTTTCTCTTTCATTCCTTCTTTCTTTCTCTTTCGTTCTTTTTCTTTCGTCCATTTGTTCGTTCTTTCTTTCTTTTTCTCATTCATTCGTTCTTTCTGTCTCTCGTTCTTTTGTTCATTCGTTCTTTCTCTCATTCATTCTTTCTCTTTCTTTCTTGCGTTCTTTCTCTTTCATTCGTTCGTTCTTTCTTTCTTTCTTTCTTTTTCTCTTTCTCTCGTTCATTTGTTCTTTCTTTCGTTCGTTTGTTGAATTCTATTTCAAATAAATGCTGTTCTTTTGTACTTTCTATCACATTTCCACAAATATTGTTTTCAGCCTTGATAACAATAAGAATTGGTTCTTGAGCAGCAAATCAGCATATTAGAATGATTGGTAAAGGATGTGAAAATTCAGGAATAAATTATATTTTAAAATATTAAA
>NW_015505279.1:818040-843037 GCF_001515645.1 Sinocyclocheilus grahami | reverse complement strand
GTTCTTTCTCTTTCGTTCTTTCGTCCGTTTGTTCGTTCTTTCTTTCTCTTTCATTCTTTCTTTTGTTCATTCCTTCTTTCTTTCATTCCTTTCTCTTTCATTCGTTCTTTCTCTCTTTCTCTCATTCATTCGTTCTTTCTTTCTTTTCTTCTTTCTTTCTCTTTCTCTCATTCATTCGTTCTTTCTCTCTTTCGTTCTTTCTTTCTCTTTTGTTCTTTCTTTCATCCGCTTGTTCAATCTTTCGTTCTTTCATTCTTTCTTTTGTTCATTCGTTCGTTCTTTCTCTCATTCATTTGTTCTTTCTTTCTTTCTCTCTTTCGTCCGTTTGTTCGTTCTTTCTTTCTCTTTCATTCTTTCTTTTGTTCATTCCTTCTTTCTTTCGTCCATTCTTTCTTTCTTTCTCTTTCATTCTTTCTTTCATTCCTTCTTTCTTTCTCTTTCGTTCTTTTTCTTTCGTCCATTTGTTCGTTCTTTCTTTCTTTTTCTCATTCATTCGTTCTTTCTGTCTCTCTCGTTCTTTTGTTCATTCGTTCTTTCTCTCATTCATTCGTTCTTTCTCTTTCGTTCATTCTTTCTTTCTTTCTTTTTCTCTTTCTCTCGTTCATTTGTTCTTTCTTTCGTTCGTTTGTTGAATTCTATTTCAAATAAATGCTGTTCTTTTGTACTTTCTATCACATTTCCACAAATATTGTTTTCAGCCTTGATAACAATAAGAATTGGTTCTTGAGCAGCAAATCAGCATATTAGAATGATTGGTAAAGGATGTGAAAATTCAGGAATAAATTATATTTTAAAATATTAAAATAGAAAACAATTATATTACATTTCACAGTATTACTGTTTTACTCCATTTTTGATCAGATAGTTTAAATTAATACTAGTGTATATCTGCACTTAACGTCAGAATCTTTGATCAGTAATGGGCTATTACCCGGTTTAATGTGAATCGTCTTGTTCTGTGATAGGTCAGTGATCGTGGAGGCGGAGTCCCGCTGAGGAAGATTGACAGGTTGTTTACGTACACATACTCCACTGCCCCTCGTCCTCAGATGGACACGTCTCGAGCCACTCCTCTGGTCAGTGTGTAACCTCTCTGAAATCTGACATACTGTCTGCATCTCAGGGTCCCACTTTAATTTTTTTAATGGTTAGAAACTGAAGAGTTGAAATAGCTGTGGCTTAGTGATTGGCTTACATGCTCAGACAAATGGATGACAAATAGTGGTTAAACGGATCGTAGTTGATCCGTGATTCGTACGGACCAAGCCCCAAGGTTCGGCACGCATGTGAACCGCGGATTAATTGCAAAATTTTGTTCGTTCTTTCTTTCTCTTTCATTCTTTCTTTTGTTCATTCCTTTCTTTCTTTCGTCCGTTTGTTCGTTCTTTCTTTCTCTTTCATTCTTTCTTTTGTTCATTCCTTCTTTCTTTCGTCCATTCTTTCTTTCTTTCTCTTTCATTCTTTCTTTTGTTCATTCCTTCTTTCTTTCGTCCATTCTTTCTTTCTTTCTCTTTCATTCTTTCTTTCATTCCTTCTTTCTTTCTCTTTCGTTCTTTTTCTTTCGTCCATTTGTTCGTTCTTTCTTTCTTTTTCTCATTCATTCGTTCTTTCTGTCTCTCTCGTTCTTTTGTTCATTCGTTCTTTCTCTCATTCATTCGTTCTTTCTCTTTCGTTCATTCTTTCTTTCTTTCTTTTTCTCTTTCTCTCGTTCATTTGTTCTTTCTTTCGTTCGTTTGTTGAATTCTATTTCAAATAAATGCTGTTCTTTTGTACTTTCTATCACATTTCCACAAATATTGTTTTCAGCCTTGATAACAATAAGAATTGGTTCTTGAGCAGCAAATCAGCATATTAGAATGATTGGTAAAGGATGTGAAAATTCAGGAATAAATTATATTTTAAAATATTAAACTAGAAAACAATTATATTACATTTCGCAGTATTACTGTTTTTACTGCATTTTTGATCAGATAGTTTAAATTAATACTAGTGTATATCTGCACTTAACGTCAGAATCTTTGATCAGTAATGGGCTATTACCCGGTTTAATGTGAATCGTCTTGTTCTGTGATAGGTCAGTGATCGTGGAGGCGGAGTCCCGCTGAGGAAGATTGACAGGTTGTTTACGTACACATACTCCACTGCCCCTCGTCCTCAGATGGACACGTCTCGAGCCACTCCTCTGGTCAGTGTGTAACCTCTCTGAAATCTGACATACTGTCTGCATCTCAGGGTCCCACTTTAATTTTTTTAATGGTTAGAAACTGAAGAGTTGAAATAGCTGTGGCTTAGTGATTGGCTTACATGCTCAGACAAATGGATGACAAATAGTGGTTAAACGGATCGTAGTTGATCCGTGATTCGTACGGACCAAGCCCCAAGGTTCGGCACGCATGTGAACCGCGGATTAATTGCAAAATTTAACCATAATAGAATGAAAGTTTATCAATTGTACGTGTTTACACACGCAAGCGATTTTAAACCATTCTAGCGAAAGAAAAGGCAAAATGGAACTCGATTTGTTTTCTATCACAGCCACACAAACATGAAGCTTGCACATGCAGAGAGGCACGTTTGACTGCGCGCGGACACCACACTGAACCATCTTTCCTATCTCATTCACTATTTGCCTTTGAACTAGTCTTGCGTAAAAAAAAAAAAACAATCTTACTGACCTCAAACTTTTGAATGATGGTATAATAATAATAATAATGTATTTTTATTTATTTTTTTATCATCCCTGAAGGCTTTGTCCACCGAGTCTATCGAGAGGCTTCCCGTTTACAACAAATCTGCCTGGAAACATTATAAAACCATCCACGAAGCCGATGACTGGTGTGTTCCCAGCAAAGAACCCAAGGACATGACCACCTTCCGCAGCTTCTAGTCTTCAGCAGACCAAATAAAGCGTCTTACCTTCATCTGTCCGCCCCTGTGTAGATCAGGATAGAGGAACAAAAGAGACCCGGGCTCAAAGGAATATATAAAAGAGCATGCTGAAACACTACATGTTTCTAGTATGTTCTAATGAAAAGGTACCAGATGTTACCAGTGTTATAAGTTCGCACAGGTGTTGCTAGTGCCATCACATCCCCAGACAGACAATTTAGGTTGTTGTCCTTCTGCTGTATTATTTTTGAGTGTGATCCAGTATGTGTTTAATGACCTATTAATCTTACATTTGGATGTGTAAGCCAGTATATATTTATTTGTCTGTCATCACGAGACAGACTAAAGTGTTGATCATTTTTGCTTTAAACGTACATGTTGTGATTTGGGAAATCAAGCTTGTGTGTCACACAGCTGTGGGCTATAATATATACACCAGCATAACTGGTGTACACTCCGTGTGCAGTCCCATTTTGTTTTCAGTTTTTTTTTTTTTTTTAAGTGAGAATGTAGTGTGAAGAGTTTGAAAGTGTTAAACGCTTCTCACCATTAGAAAATGTTCAGCTTCAACTTAGTAATGAACAATTCCCGCACTTAAATGACAAAAAAAAAAAGAAACCAACGCATGTACGTGTGTGAACTGTCTGCTTCTTTAAACCAGTTTGAAACCGTTCAAGTGTTTAGCAGTTTGAAACTCATCCGGTTTCAACAGCAGTCCTCTACTGGACACAGACTGTGACTGCAGACTCAGTCATTGCGCTTTTCTGCATGTGCTTTGACTTATTTTCTTGAGTCATTTGTGCAATTATTAGTGTTTTTGTGATTTTTAGAGGATGTGTGAAGTCAGTTCACACAGGTTTCCTACCAGAGTAACCAAAGATACATCTCTATTACGTACATTTACAGCCCCACGAAGTATCAAAATGCAATTTTTTTTTTTTTTTTTTTTTTTTTAAAAGAGTTTTTCTATTATTTGAGGTTTTTGGGGAGTAGGATTTGTTTTCCAGTGCAGTGGCACTCAAACTTTAGTGTACAGTAGTGATGGGAGAAAAGAACCACTTTGAATCGAATTCGCGAAATGATTCGAAGCGCTCTAAACAACACGCTGGTGACGCAGGCTGCTCAGAACTGTCTAAATGCACCAAAAAACTTAAGCCAGACACATATCAAAACCATAGACTGTATAGAAACATGGATGTAGTGTCCGTGACGTCACCCGTAGGTTTCCGAAGAGCGTTTTTGAAGCTCAAAAGTGGGCGGAGCTGGCCGTCGCCATCTTGGTAGTGCGTCACTCCCGGATAATCGAAGATGGGTAAAGAGGCGGGAGCTGGTTGTTGAAACCACGCCCACCTAGCTCGACGGAGGTGACCGCAGCGGCAATCCACCTGTCACTCAAGTGGCCACGCCCTTAATTATGCAGAACTTTAAGGCTTAATATAATTTAAACGGATGAGTTATAAAAAAATTCACCCCCCTCACAGTTGTCATGAAGGGCAAAATTAGCTATATAGACCAAAATCTTTTTTTGAACCAGGCTGTAAACGTTTTTTTTCTGCTGTAAAGTTGGGCCTATAAAGTCTATGGGATTGACTCACTTTTGCAGCCTGCCTCTAGCGGCCAGTTGATGAATTACAGTTTAAGTCACTTCCGTGTTGGCTTCACAAGAGCGAGCGGGAGGTTGTCGCTTGATCAAAACCCACAGCAAATGTTTTATTTTAAATATAATCTACTAAATGCAAATAAGAAAATCAAATACCAATAAATATGAAGTTTCTGCATGTGTTCTTTTATTCATTTGCAGGGCTTGGCTATAAGAGGCCATTAACTACTAATCTTTCTTTTATACAAATGTCATTGAAAATATCGGCAAATCCGAGATCAGGTTAAATAAAACGCATAAAAACGTTCACACAGATGACGCAACGTAGGTTCATCTCCTGAAATAACGTGACTTCGGCAGACTCACGGGCTTGAAGCAAATGATTCGCAAAGGTTTCGAAGCTTCAACGAAGCAGTGCTTCGAAAGCGCCCATCACTAGTGTACAGATCTGAATCTTCTGCTTTTTAATAGCTAACTGAGCAGTGACCGAACAGACTTTCTCCACGTTTACGGTTTAAAATCAGTTCTGCTGTGAAGGGAACTTGAAAACACACCGTTTCTTTTCTTTTACAAGAGGTGAAAGCATTTATTTGTACCAGATAGAAAGCTTGATTTTTGTCTGTTCAAAATCATCTATTTCACAAGGTAGAAAAATATAACCACAGAATCACGATGACATGAGCACAGGTGGCGTCTCTTTGAAAACGACGCTTACAATCAGTTGATAATCAGTATTTCAAATTCATTACACCCTCTGTTACAATTTGGGCCATGGCCACTAATAAAACTACGCTGCTTTCTGTAACAATTGTGTATTTTTTTAACCATATCCATAATATAACAGCAGTAACCGTCCAAATAAAAACAACAAACGTGATGTACAAACACCTTTCGCTTTGAGTTTCACTGCTTTTCAGAATTAGCAAAATGGTTTTGCCCAACAAGCTATTCTACTTAGTAGAAAATGTGTACAAAAGTTAATGTCTCTTCCGTAAAGCTATGCTAATAGTGGTGTATTAAATATCTCATTTGTACATTTATAAACCATGTTCCCCTTTGTTTCAGTAAAAATATAGTGCTCAATATCACTCGACTGTACAAGGATCCAAAAAATGACTAAGAAATCTTTTTAAAAGCACTATTCGTGCCACAATATTAGCGGCAAAGTTGGCATCTAAATATTTATATATCCCTTACCAAGATTGTTTTTTAATAGCCCCTACAGCGGTATCATAAAATACAATTAAAACTAATAAAAGTTTTGGTCTGCTATAAATTGGACAGCCATATTAATTTTCTTACAAGCTAGTCTAAAAGAAAAAAAAAAATCTCTTATTACTCGGAACACTGCAAAGATATTTTTCTTAATCAGTATTTTGTCTTGTTTTCCAGTAAAAACGTCCTTAAGACACAATTACTTGAGAAGCAGAGATATAGATTTGTTTTAGAGGACGGGTCTTGAGTTAAACGCAATTTCTTCTTCTTGGGAATTTAAGCTTGTGGCAAAAACAACAACAAAAATAAACATTTAATACAATTTTGTACATTCTCCGATCTGTCTGAATCTGTAAGTCACCTCTTGTTATGCAAGTAGATTTATCTTGTTTTAGGGATGTGGAGATATTTGACTGAAAATAAAGACAAAATACTGATTAAAAAAAAAAACATTTGCTTTTCTTTTTACAGCACCCTGTAAACACTTTTCTAAGTAAATGCACTACCTGTAGATGCACATTCTGCTCATATTTGTGCTGCACAGACTGAACTGAAGAGAGTAAACTGTGGTCTTGTAAGCAGCTTCATTAGTGTTTCAGGATGACTGCCTATTACTGACTGAATGCATTCATAGCGACTCCTCTAGAACGGCTCATGCGTGTCGGAGGAACTGCCTCTGGAGTGTGTGGAGAATTAAAGTGAAAAGATGAAGAAACCGTGATGCTCTGAACATCATCAGCACACGGAGTCAGTGCTGGCAGGCAGCCGTCCGCTGCGTCTGGCCTCTTTCTCCCGCTTCTCCCGCTGTTTCTCCATCTTCTCCTGGGCTTTCTTCATCTCCTTCAGTTTCTTCTTGATTGTGGCTCGGTCATTCTGACTGGAAACACCCAGAGCCTGTGGAGAGCATTTCAATTCACAAGTAATCACAAGCAAAATACAATTAAGCGACATCTTAAATGTTACAGTGAGATGCATTTTCTGAAATTTGTGCTTGCAGTTTAGCTTCGGCACGGAATGAGAGGGATGGCCGAATCATTCATAAACCGTTCTCCTGAGCCATATCTTCATTCTCACAAGGCATTTTTTATTTTCACGCTGGTGTAACAAATCAGTCTGGATCAGCGGAGGAACTTATGTTTGAATTATTGTAATTGGTAAAAATAAACACGTCATTAAATATCATTCTTAATAAGCGTGGGTGATACACTGTTTGAAACCAAGTAGTAGAAATGTGTTAATCTGTATACATTTTTTATTGCAGTTTATTTAGACTGAAATATGAAAAAAAAATCTAAATGTATAATTTTGGATAGGTCTACCATTATTTTGTAATTATCCTAAGGATCATTACGTTTTCAGTACTTTATAATAACGTTTCCATAAAATGTGTGTATTTTGTTATCAGTATAACTGATTACTACTTTTTACTTTTAGATTTATAATGTTTTTAAATCTCATAATCAGACTACAATTACTTTTTTTAAATACATGATTGCATATTATTCACACAATAGCAGTAAAATTGATCAATTCTTCTTAAATCATCATTTTTCAAAAAAAGGCTATAGCCTATATACGTTAGGAAAGTTTGTAATTTGGTGCATTAAACATTTTTTAGAATATAAAAAAATCATAAAAATAATGTCATCCCGATGCTCCGTGCAAGTTTCTATGGAAGCCCGTTTCCGCCACTGAATAAAAAATAAAAAATAAAAATGGTTATTGTGACTTTTTTTCTCAGAAGTGTGATATAAACTCACAATTGTGAGTTATAAAGTCATAATTGCGAGAAAAAAAGTCAGAATTGCGAGTTATAGTCAGAATTGCGAGAAAAAAAAAGTCAGAATTGAGAGAAAAAAAAAGTCAGAATTGCGAGAAAAAAAAGTCAGAATTGCGAGAAAAAAAAGTCAGAATTGCGAGTTATAAAGTCAGAATTGCGAGTTATAAAGTCAGAATTGCGAGAAAAAAAGTCAGAATTGCGCGAGAAAAAAAAAAGTCAGAATTGCGAGTTATAAAGTCAGAATTGCAAGAAAAAAAGTCAGAATTGCGAGAGAAAAAAAAAGTCAGAATTGCGAGTTATAAAGTCAGAAATGCAAGGGAAAAAAAAGTCAGAATTGTGAGAAAAAAAGTCAGAATTGCGAGTTATAAAGTCAGAATTGCAAGTTATAAAGTCAGAATTGCAAGTTATAAAGTCAGAATTGCAAGTTATAAAGTCAGAATTGCAAGTTATAAAGTCAGAATTGCAAGTTATAAAGTCAGAATTGCAAGTTATAAAGTCAGAATTGCAAGTTATAAAGTCAGAATTGCAAGTTATAAAGTCAGAATTGCAAGTTATAAAGTCAGAATTGCAAGTTATAAAGTCAGAATTGCAAGTTATAAAGTCAGAATTGCAAGTTATAAAGTCAGAATTGCAAGTTATAAAGTCAGAATTGCAAGTTATAAAGTCAGAATTGCAAGTTATAAAGTCAGAATTGCAAGTTATAAAGTCAGAATTGCAAGTTATAAAGTCAGAATTGCAAGTTATAAAGTCAGAATTGCAAGTTATAAAGTCAGAATTGCAAGTTATAAAGTCAGAATTGCAAGTTATAAAGTCAGAATTGCAAGTTATAAAGTCAGAATTGCAAGTTATAAAGTCAGAATTGCAAGTTATAAAGTCAGAATTGCAAGTTATAAAGTCAGAATTGCAAGTTATAAAGTCAGAATTGCAAGTTATAAAGTCAGAATTGCAAGTTATAAAGTCAGAATTGCAAGTTATAAAGTCAGAATTGCAAGTTATAAAGTCAGAATTGCAAGTTATAAAGTCAGAATTGCAAGTTATAAAGTCAGAATTGCAAGTTATAAAGTCAGAATTGCAAGTTATAAAGTCAGAATTGCAAGTTATAAAGTCAGAATTGCAAGTTATAAAGTCAGAATTGCAAGTTATAAAGTCAGAATTGCAAGTTATAAAGTCAGAATTGCAAGTTATAAAGTCAGAATTGCAAGTTATAAAGTCAGAATTGCAAGTTATAAAGTCAGAATTGCAAGTTATAAAGTCAGAATTGCAAGTTATAAAGTCAGAATTGCAAGTTATAAAGTCAGAATTGCAAGTTATAAAGTCAGAATTGCAAGAAAAAAAGTCAGAATGGCGAGTTATAAAGTCAGAATTGCGAGAAAAAAAAAGTCAGAATTGTGAGATAAAAAGTCGCAATAACCATTTTTATTAATTTTTTACTCAGTGACGGAAACGGGCTTCCATAAGTTTCAAGATATATATATATATTTTTTATCCCACAGCTTTATTCATAGAATCATATCCATCTTTTAAAAAAAGCCACTGTAATGTCCAAGTATTCAAAATGAGCCAAAATAAAGATATTTCTAATCACAATACAAACACATGCATTTAATACTGCCGCACTAATGCCCAGTTGATGTCAGTTCTCTTCAAAATATATCCTTCTATGAGAGCACAGACCGCTCACCTTGAGTCTGTCACTGTCCAGGTTGAGGAGCTGCTGTCCATCGATGGCCTGTGTGCTGAACTCAGGTGTGTACTGATCCATGTTCATACCCATCAGCCAGTGACACACCTGCTGGGACGTCCAATCAGAGACGGGACGGTTCTGCCAATGATACTCCTTCCCTCCAGAACAAGGCTCCTCATCCAGCATCTAATACACACACATATCAGCCAGGTGAATCTCATGCTCCTAGAAACTTAGTACATATTAATACCATGGTACTTTTTGATTACTGTAGAATATAATGAAAGGTGAATGCATGAATTCTGTGCGCAGAACTTGTGAATGTTATCTAACACAACATCATGCATGCATCTGATCCTCACGGTCATGCAAAAGCAAACACTACTGAGAGCAGCCACATGAAAACAAACGGGGAACGGCATCAGCACACACACGCAGTGCTTCAAGCTAAAAATAACACAGGAACTACACGAGCGAAGGGGCGGGAGGCACGAGACAATACTTGACCTTCCAGATGGTTACAGGAAACCCATGCAAACGAACGGCGGTGAGAGCGTCATGTCTGATCTGCACTCACCTCGCTGGAGGAGAAGGTTAATGTATGAGAGCGGCCTGACAGGTTGGGCTCCACCACCAGCCCAGAAAAATCTGAAGCAGGACTGCTGGGGTTCGAATCATCTAGCACTGACAAACTCTGGAAGGGGCACAGAGAGCGGGATTTGTTATCCAAACACAAAGATCGGGGGAGTTTCAGCGATTTACATCAAAAGAATGAGCATCGGGGAAAAGAACTTGGTGTTACAACATCAACAGTCCTACAAAATGACTAGAAATACTACTAGAAGTGTCAGACCGATACACTGACCAGACTGATCAATCAACAAACATCGAGGTCAAATCTACTGCAATCTGTTTATCAGAAATATTAATTATTTAAAGGGGTCATATGATGCGATTTCAAGTTTTCCTTTCTCTTTGGAGTGTTACAAGCTCTTGGTGCATAAAGAAGATCTGTAAAGTTGCAAAGACTAAAGTCTCAAATCCAAAGAGATATTCTTTATAAAAGATAAGAGTCAGCCACACCTACCTAAAACGGCTCGTTCTAACACACCCCCACATGTCTACCTCACTATGTGGGAAGATTTGCATAACGCCGCCCTTGTTGTTTGTCATTTCTCCGATCACAAATGCAGACATGGTTTCATGTTTACGAGGCGTGATGCAACGCAACGCGTAAAAAGACAGTATAAGTCATTATAATCAGTTATTAAGTCCCCACTGGATGCAACAAAAGGCTCGTTTGTAATGGGTTTTAATGTTTTTGTCTCGTCGCTCCGGCCTGACACGGCATCACAGTATGGTAAGGGGCGTAACATTTCCGTCACACGCTTGAGGTATTCGGCCAATCACAATGCACTGAATAGCTGGCCAATCACAGCACACCTCGCTTTTCAGACCGATGAGCTTTGTAAAAATCGACGCATTTCAGAAAGGCGGGGCATAGAGGAGAAACAATAATGTACAGTATGTGGAAAATAATGTTTTTTTTTTTTTTTACCTTAAACCGCATAAACACATTGCATTACACCAAATACACCAAATAATGTTCTTTTTAGCAACATCATATGACCCCTTTAAAGGTATTGACACTGGATATTGACACAGATTTCATGAATCAGTTTGATTCTGATTCACAAGCTCGATTCGATCTGATTTTGATCTCGATTCATTTGGTTATATGCAGTATCAGCTACAGTACATGTAAAGTTAAAGAAAAAAATCTCCCAACCAATGCTCAGTTGGTACATTACTATAATATTAAAGGTTAAAATGAACATGTCCAAACTATAAAATTCAATTGCTATTTATTTTTTGATATAATAATCAACACTCAAATAAGATTGAGCTGTTGAAATCGGTTCATCAACATGAAGATCAATTACAATTGTGTAATTAAAATTGTCAAGCCAACTTTATTAATATTGCATTATATTGGATATTTATAACTCATATCGGTCACCCACCACCTCCCTACAACTACTCTTTAGCTACAACTACAACAAGACAGATACACACACTAAACCCAACCCGATCTCACATGAATACGTAACTATTTTATGAGGTGGGGATTTCAGATGAATTTGTACGATGTAAAAAAAAAAAAATGTTTTTATGATTTTTAGTAAAAAAGTAAGCATGAAGGTCCACCCATAAACACAACCATCACTGGGGTGCAAGTAGATCGTACAAAAACATACGAATGAGATAACAGTTATGTAAAATAGTTATGAATTGCCATGAGACTGTGTTGACTAAACCAGATAAGCAGTGAAATGCATCTACATTGATTTGACAATAAAAGCCTGTATTTGAAATCTGAAATAAATTAAAAAAACATCACTTGAAGAAAAAGAGTAAATCAAATCAGCATCATGCATCTAGTGCACCGCATTCAACAAAACTAATGCGATTCTACAAATATTAAAACTCAACATATTAGGTTTGATATTTAGCTAGAGTTTCACTACATTGCTAGACGAAATCTGACATCTATGAGCATTCATAAGAGAAAATATACTGTACCAAATCTAAGGAGCGACTGAACAGAGAAGACCAGGAGAGGTTTGTCTGTTTGGGAAAAGAGGTTAATAATATGACAGCACTGTCTGAAAGCTTTACCAAACGCGCTTCAGCTGGAGCTGATGAAACCGAGAGGGCTCAAAGAGCTGCTGAATTCATTTTCTGACCCATGGACCGAGTCTGTTTGGCTCAAGCCTGATGAATGATCACATCCGTATGGCTGCAGGAACATTTCCACGCTACCTCCTCCTTAGCAACTCACAATTACAAACAAACTAAAGCAAGTCCAGCTGGATGGCAGATATTTCTTGTGTTTATTATTTAGTTTTGTCGTGTGCTTAGCAGAAAGCTGGTTTGTTCTCCCATTTGACTCACTTTAACCAGAAACTTCAGGATCAGTACGATTTTTTTTCTTATTTTTTAATCAATACTTTTATTCAGCAAGGATGCATTCAATTAATAAAAAGTGACAGGCAAGACTTTTACACTGTTAGCAAATAAATTCTATTTCAAATAAAGTTCTTTTGAACTTTTTTTTTTTTCCAAAGAAGAAACTGTTTGATAATAATCAGAAATGTTTCTTGAGCAGCAAATCAGCATATTATTATGATTTCTGAAGGATCGCGTGACACTGAAGACTGGAGGAATGATGCTGAAAATTCAGCTTTGATCACAGCAATAAATTATATTTTCAAATATATTACAATAGAAAACGGTTGTTTTAAATTGTAATAATATTTCACAATATTACTGTATTTTTTGTCAAATGAAATGGCAGCTTTATTGCAAAAACATTAAAAAAAGATCTTCTTGACCCCAAACTTTTGAACAAGTAGTGGGGACATTTTTAATGAATACAATATCATTTTGGTGTCTCTTGACTTTTTTTTTTTTTTTTTTTTTTTTTTTAAAGCCCATGTTTTTATTGTGAGAAGCATTAAAAATACACTGAACTATTATGTAACGTATGATTAATTTAGAATGAATACTATCTAGATTTAAGCACATCTAATGTCTTAATTTGATCACTTTTATTTGCTTTTTGTGCTTGTTTAATATTTATTCCTTGTTTAATGTTTATTCTCATATAATCACTTTTTGTACCCCATTTGTGACCCTGGAGCACAAAAGCAGTCATAAATCGCTGGGGTATATTTGTAGCAATAGCCAAAAATACATTGTATGGGTCAAAATTATTGATTTTGCTTTTATGCCAAAAATCATTAGGATATTAAGTAAAGATCATGTTCCATGAAGATATTTTGTAAATTTCCTACTGAAAATATATCAAAACTTAATTTTTGATTAGTAATATGCATTGCTAAGAACTTCATTTGAACATTTTTAAAGGCGATTTTCTCAGTATTTAGATTTTTTTGCACCCTCAGATTCCAGATTTTCAAATAGTTGTATCTCGGCCAAATATTGTCCTCCTGTCCTAACAAACCACACATCAATGGAAAGCTTATTTATTCCGCTTTCGAGAAATGTACTCTTATGACTGGTTTTGTGGTCCAGGGTCACATATGTGGAACGTGCCAAATATTCATATTATTTAGCCCTACAACTGCAAGGGTCAAGATTTCAATGACGATATAAATTACAAGATTTCACATTCCACATATTAAGATAACCATTTTATAAATAAAGTTGTAGTCATGCATACTCATGCATGGAAGTCAATTCGTGGTCATTATGTTTTGAAGATCTATAATAGTTCTGGACTAGTTTTAATCTGTGCAAGAGAAGCAATCCTGGAGCAGAAGTGCTCTGTGATAGAAGTAGTTGTCACCTTGTTTTTGGAGCTGTGGCTGTGTTCGCTGGCGTCTGCAGTGGTGTATGGGAGACTGCTGGAGGAGGACGACGGCTCTCTGTCACGGTCTTTCTCTCCAAACCAGGAGAAGGGCATGCAGGTGGGGATGGAGGTCATGGACTCTGAAGGGGAGACTCGGGCCCCTGACTCCTCCAGTAACTCCGCTGAACCCCTACAACACAACACATTGAGACATGAGGAGAGGAAATACAAGCTCAGCGTACTGGAAGCAACGAGAAATGCATTCTAATGGCAACTTGTTTATGTTTGTTTAGCCGGTTTTGCACAAACCAATAGATAAATGTTGAAAAAGTACACACATGAAAAGATTTTGGAAAACCGCTTTCACACTGACAACTAATGTCAAACGGATTTGGATCCACATCAAAAGACAAAGTGTAAACTGTCCTCACTCTATATGCTTGTGAGTGTGTGTTCACGTGTACCTGCTGTCCAGTGACGCCCTCGTGGCTTCTTTGCTTAGTTTTTTCCCCTTTCCTCCAGATTTCCTTAAACCACTATCAGAAAACGCATTAAATAAAACACCACCACAATCCAAAATGAACTTACGATAAGAACGCAACAAATTAGATGCTCATTTACTTGCATTGTAAAATGCTAAAGGTGGGGAATTTTGCACCTACCCAAAATCTGGGAATCTTCTTTTGGCTTTTCCAGCCGCATCATTAGACTCTTCTGAAATAAAGAAAAGAATTATATCAGAACACAAGCACAGACAAACATCTGATGGCCAGGCTAACATGGATTGATAGCACTTCATTTTCAAGTGATTATGGCAGCATATATAAGCAATATCTCCGCTTCAGCCATAGTTTTGGTGCATTTGTGTGCATATCGTCCCATCCAAACTGTGATTGGCACAAATTGTGTCACATGTTTGTGCTTTATTTGACATTTCTTTAGTGAATTATGTCAGGAAACACAGTCGGGATGTGCAAACAAATGCCATCAGTGTTGTATCAGTAGACGCAATTAAAAAAGTTCAAAAGTGGTACTTGGTACGTGTGGTACTTTTTAGCAATTATCGTGCTTTAAAAAAAAAAACAGTAAATGTAAATATTTACATTGTTACAAAAAATACCATTATTTTCCCAAATTACTACTGATTATTAGCTTGTAGTTTGTTACACTTAGCAGGCATTACTAAAGATTTCAGATTTGTTATATAGACTCTAAATTATGATTGAATGAACCATGTCCAAATACCTGATAAACAACAACTATGCTAAACAATAAGTATTTTTAATCCTATTGCTGCTGCTGGGCGGAAATTACATGTCTATAGTAAAAAGCGCCATTCTACTGGGATCCTAAATCCAGCTTGTTACCTGCTTTGACCTCTTTGCCCTTGCCTTTAGACTCTCTCTTCTTTACATTCCGCAGGAAGCTGGAGGGGGAGGAGTCTTTAGGGGTGGAGAGGGCGGGGTCTTGAGGATCCCTCTGCACTGATTGGCTGCTGCCTGTAACAGAACCTTCGTCCTTCGGGTGGTTTGCAGGGGAAGATGTGACGACTGGCAGGGTCAAACTCTCCTGGATCGATCTCCTACGAGGCGGAGGAGACTCGGGACTCACAGACTGACTCTCATCATAACCCTGAGGTCAAAAACAAAGTTATTGTCGAAAACTGATGTTTTGGATTTTTTTTTTTTACAGCAGTCAATTGCTGATGAATTTCTTGAGCTCTGTGTGACCTGTGGGCTTCTCGCTGGCGAGCTGAGCGTCTCTTTGAGTTTACTGCGGGACGGCGGCTGCCGTTTGGATCTCTGGGCCAGCTGGGCCTTTGCGCGATGGGCGCTGGTGTCCAAACGCTCCGTCTCAGGGACCACCTCACTCCAGTCCGCTCCTGGAGAACAATTCATGGTTAACTTCAACTAAGGTTAGCTCTTCAATTGTATGAATTACTGCTCAGGGTCAAGTGCATTCGCTGTAGTCTCAACTGAAATGGTTTGAAAGTGACTTCAATGTGAACAATGGATAACAGACCATCCGGAGACTTAACTACCTGCTTTTAAATCATGCTTGAAAACGAACCTTTTCTCTCAGACCTACTCATAACTTGGCTATGTTAGCTTACTTCACGCCATGTTTTATTGGTTAATTTCATTCGCCATTATGGGTTTTCATTTAGTATTTGTTTTTTTTGTCTTATAGATTCAGATGTTAATTTTGAAACTATTGTGTTTGATTGATTGTTATTTTGTTATTGTCCACTGTGAAGCACCTTGGCCTGAATTAGTGTTATTTTAAGGTGCCATACAAATAAAACTGACCTTGACCAGTAACGCCCGTCTTCTTTGATTTGATTGGCCATCTCAGACCAACCTACAACTTTATTTATTTCTTCATTTTTGTTTACAACAAGAGTGGTACTTTGTACAGTTACAGAAAAGTTAATGTGCTGGGTTTAGTGTCTGCATAATACTGTTGTTGAAGAAACTGTCTGTGCAAAGCGCGCACTGTTATTAAAACAGGATGCATGCTTGACGCAGGCATATTTAATTATTGTCAGTATAATTATGCAAATATGAACACTAGCCCATTGTCTTATAACTTCAGTCTGGGCTCAGCATGATCTCACAATCACATGAATCCTTCTTGGATTTAGACAGCCATTAAAAAGCATTGAGATCGTTGACTTACCCAGCAGAATTGAATCTGCAGACTTACTGCCCGACAGTGGAGACTCATGACGACCAGATTCAAGCTTTGCCAGCTACACAGAGACAGATCGATCGGTAGGAATCAGAGAACGTGAAAGCTTTATGTGCGAGCTCAATTCAAATGAGGTGTGTTCATTCTCACCCTGCGCTGCAGATCCTCTATCTGAATTTTATATTTAGCCTCTCTCTCCTCCAGAGTTCTCCTTAAGTCCTCCTCCCTCTGCTCATACTCCACCTCTCTGCAACACACACACATCCAGCCAATCAGAATGTTTGTTTCTAATTTCTGCAATGTTACGATTAGATATGCAAATTATTCATTATCTCATTTAATATGCACACATTTTGCATACATTTCCAGAACAGAAATCTGAAGACTAGTCAGTTTCAAAATTCGGGTTTCATTTTGTTGACATGTTGGAGGTACATTTTTTTTTTTTACAGAGGAATATTTGGAGATCTCTTTTATCACTCCATAAATAAGAAAAATAACTGTTTTTATCACCATGTTTTAGGAATAAAATGTTATATAAATCTGCTAAATGATACATGAAAACACCCCTCTGTAAAAAAAACACTCAGAATATAGATAGGAATAAAACTGGAAAGTGCAATGTATGCAAGTGCTACTGAAGTGGCGATTTCTGGAGAAAAAAAAAATCATTTTAAGAAGACTGCAAGATATGAATAATTAAAATCTATAGATTAGATACATATATATATATATATATCAGCCATGGATCTACTCACCCACCATGGTTCCCGCATCGGAGCTCTGTCCGAAGAAGCCTATAGACCGGACCATCAGTAAGATGGTCACTATGAAGCCATAGAACCAACCAAACATAATAGGTCCAGTATAGGAGACTATAATGCAGGAAATGTCCCACCTAACCTCATATATATATATATATATATATATATATAAAAAACACATCCATGCAAATTATTAATGGAAAGCTTAGTGCTGACGTCACCACTCACTTCTGCTGATAGTCCTTCAGCAGTTTCTTGGCTTTGCTGTATTTTATATCCAGAGCTTCATATTGACTCTGCGTGTCATTGAGCTGTTCGTTGATGCTTTTGCAGAGAGCCTGAGCCTCCAGCCAGTTCTTTTCCATCTGAGTGATCCTCTCAGAGTTCTCCTGAACGCTCCTCTCTAACTGAGCTTCCCTCGCCTCCCACGCCGCACGCTCCTCTGATGACTCTCTCAACTACAGCATCAACAAAACCTTATCAGTTAAAACACACAGGGACTGCTGTATGATTGATATAAATGGATAAGAAGGCTCATAAGTTCTTACTCGCTCTTTCAGTTCATCTACTTCGGCTTCTGCAATAGTGTGTTTTATCTGGAGCTAAATTAAAACAGAATATACACAGAAATCATTAATGGCAATCTATTATAGGTAAGTGAAATGAAAGGCACAAAAGTGTGTTACCTCTTTAAATCTGAACGTCACTTGAGCGGCGTCCATGTTTGACGGCAGGAACATTTCCTCGCTCTCGGGCAGATCGTACACTTCCACATTCCTCCTGCCGAAACTCGAACCAAGGATGCCATCCTCTCCCCCTTCCTCCTCATCCTCGTAGTGCTCGTCCTGTCATAGAGACACAGACATGATGCAACGCACAAAACAAGAAACAGGCAGTCCAAAAATAGAGCCAAGTTGGGAAATAACTTATTATATATATTGAAAAAACCGTTGGTGAAACATTAACCTTTCAGAATTGTTCAGGATCCAGGCACCTAAAACAGGTATAAACTCCACTTCGGTTTTGAACAGACTCACAAATCCGTTTCCTCATTCAACATGGTGGATTTTTACATATTTTTGCATATGTGTGAACACTCAACAAAGCCGTTCTGGTGAAATTACAGCATGGCTAAAAAGTCTAAAGGTGTTTCTTTAACTCCAATTCCAGTCTAAACGTGTGGTCAAATGAGCAAAACTTTGACGAAATGGTAAAAAAGGTACATTGTCAACATGTACAGCAATGTATACTTTATGCATTGCTTTATGTATAGTAATGCATAAAGCACAGCTCGCACACGAGTCACTTTCAAACAAAGTCTATTTCGGTTGGTCAACGCAGCGATTTCACATGACTAACAAAACCTACATGGGGAACTTTTCTGCTCTTGTGCGAAACTTCCAGAACTGTATTACTATTGAAATGGATTCAAATGGATTTAATTTCTATTGAAATGGATTTTCATTAACTGGATTTCACAGAGTAACGGTAAATGTGAACGCACCTTAAAACGCTCTGACAACCAAAGATCCAAATAAACTAATAAAGGTACGTCTGGACCAATTTGGCAAGTTTTGGCTAGTTAGCATGGTCCAGCCCCTGCTGGTAGATGCTGAGCATGTGTTGGTAGGTTACCTTAAAAAAGTAATTAATTACTAGCTTCTAATTACATATTCAACGGTGTAATTAAATTACTGTATTAATAACTCTCTCTAAAAAGTATTGCATTATTTATTATTACTAAGTACTTTCTAAATTCCATATCAAACTCGACCAGTTGAACAATACAAAGATAGACATGACACTGCTCTTTTATTTCTTTTAACTAAATAATATAAAATTGCATAAATTATTCTTGAACTGACCAGGGTGATGGTTACATTAAAACGTGCATTTTTACATTAGATGTTAAATCCACTATTGTTTTAAAAAGAATTGCTCTGTAGTCTATACGTATTTAATGCATTTACATCAGATGTAACTGTAATTAAATTACAGAAAAATTAAGAGTAATCCTTTACTGTACTTTTACAAGGGAAAAGTAATTGAATTACAGTAATTAATTACTTGGTAATGCATCACACCCAACACTGGCTGTAACTACACCAATGCATGTTTCTTCATTGACACTGTGCATCATGAGGTAAAGCACTAACTGAGGAAGCAAGTAAATTGGTATCTATTTATGAATTTATAATAAATGCACTGAGACTTTCGGAACTACTTATTGAAATACACAGGAACAAACTAAATCATACTGATACGGAGTCAAACGTGTACAATGCGTAAGCAGTGGCGTAAGAAAAGAGCCCATGAGTTGTGTTTGACTGACCTCTTCAGTGGACTGCTCGTATGTGTCGTCCACCTGCTGCTGCTGCTGCCATTCCTGCTCGAGGGTCTCGCTGATCAGTCGGGCCACCTCACTCTGAGTACCTGGCTTCTCTCGGCCAATCAGAAATCTGCACATTGACAGGTGAGCAAGGCGGAAACAAGGATGATTACATCTGTAACGTATACTGATCTGCTGACATCAGGTAGAGAGGAAACAACAGAGCCTGTGTGAGTGTGTGCATTGTTTATTTGCATGCGGTGAACTCCTAGTCCAGCGCAGAGGTCTCCAAACCTGCTCCTGGAGAGCTACCTTCCAGCAGACTGCTGATTCTGCAGCCAGTGAGATTGTTTGCTCAACATTTAAATTATCAATTTCAGTGTTCGGTGCAAGCTGGTCCTAAAGCACAGAAACCCTCTACCTCCCCCAGCTCCACCTGTCTAGGATTTATGTATGCCTGTTCATTCAGCATATTTTATATGCTCACATCAGCATATCTGTGTATCTAGCAGTAGCAAGTCCATGTTTGCTCTGCGGCAGCGCGTGTAGCAGATCTGGCCTGATAAATACACAAAATACATAAACAGTCATATCCATTAACACGCTAAAACAATTCTGAGTTGTCATGATTGAACTACAACTATAAATATTTATTTAAAGGGGTCATATGATGCGATTTCAAGTTTTCCTTTCTCTTTGGAGTGTTACAAACTGTTCGTGAATAGATAAGTTCCCTGAAGTTGAAAAGACTAAAGTCTCAAAACCAAAGAGATATTCTTTATCAAAGTTAAGAGTCAGTCACGCCCTCCTAAAACGGCTCGTTCTAACACGCCCCCACATATCTACATCACCATGTGGGAAGATTTGCATAACGCCGCCCAAATGTTCACGCAAAGAAAGAAGGCGTAACTTTTATTCTCACTGTAGTTTTGTTGTTGCAGTCGCCGCCATGTTGTGGGGACGCCGTGTGTTTCGTTGTGAAAGCGAAACTACTTTGTTTGGTCTTCTAAAAGAGGACACGACTAGAAATCAGTGGTTAAGTTGTATATACAACACTGTTCCAGAACAGTTTAACCCATATATTCGTGTGTGTGCAATGCAGTTTCCTGGGAGAGTAGCCTACAATGCCGGTTTTCTGACAAATAATGCTGACTCTCAGACTATAAGTACGTTTTCATATTTAAAGAATTTGCCACTGAGTGACTGAATTTGAATTTGCCATTGAGTGCAGTGTAGAGTAGCGCTTGTTGTTTGCACAAATGCAGACAAGGTTTTATGTTTACGCGGCGCGATGCAACGCAAGTATAAGTCATTATAATCCATAATTATGTCCCCACTGGATGCAACAAATGCCTAGTTTATAATGGGTTTTCATGTTTTTGTCTCGTCGCTCCGGGACACAGCATCACAGTATGGTAAGGGGCGTAACATTTCCGTCACACGCTTGAGGTATTCGGCCAATCACAACGCACTGGATAGCTCGCCAATCACAGCACACCTCGCTTTTCAGACCGATGAGCTTTGTAACAATCGACGCGTTTCAGAAAGGCGGGGCATAGAGGAGAAACAATAATGTACAGTATGTGGAAAATAATGTGTTTTTTTAACCTTAAACCGCATAAACATTTCATTACACCAAATACACAAAATAATGTTCTTTTTTAGCAACGTCATATGATCCCTTTAACATTCTTTTATTTTAACAATTTATTTGAGAATAGTGAAGTCCACACCACATTTATTACGACAGAAACAATACTTTGGACTCAATTTTAGAATGATTTTTTTTTCAGCTGATAAACACTAAACGCTGGTTATATAATCGTTCATTTTGTTTGGACTGTTGAGGAATATGTTGTATATGTATATTTTCACTCCAGACTACACATTTGACTTAGATTCCATGATTATCTGTGGGGACTGATGTGTATACAGTAGATAGAAAGTAGATATTTTGAAGAATGTTGGTAAAAAAGCTATTGACTTCCAAATGCTATGGAAGTCAATGGCAACCAGCAACTGTTTGGTTACCTACATTCTTCAAAATATCTTCTTTTGTGTTCAACAGAAGAAAGAAACTCATAGAGATTTGGTGAGTAAATGATGACAGAACTTTCATTGTTGGGTGAACTCTTTAAAGAGTTTGAGCATTTACAATCCCAAAACTATATACTAAATAAAAACAATTTGTTTTTTGATTTCATAACTAGAAACTGTGTAGTTATATATTGCATGCGAGTTAGTAATTACACTGATTTAAAGTCGGCATGAAATGAAAAGTCACCCTATCTATTTTCCAAATGCATGGTATTGACCAGGTTTTGAGGTTGTCATTTTCAATCAAACTGCCAAGTCAATCTTCCAGTGAAATGACAGACTTCTCCATAGTGGGATATGCCCAACTTCTCCAGGCTTTCAGTCTGCTAAAACACTGTCCCTGCACGCTGACATTCAGATCTCAAAATCCACATCTCAAAATCCAATTAACAAACATTAGATATAAAGTCCCATCTTATGTCAAAATATGGACAAAATCTGCTGCTACTTCTGTTTCCGACTTCAAGTGTCATGCCTCACCACAAGCCTCTTTCGTCATGTAAAAACAACAGCTACTGTATGCTAGGTCACTTTACATGACAGTCAGATGGTCTAATCCTATCTATTTGTACAGTGTTTAAGGCCAGTTATGGTGGGGTGTTGACCATATTACATAAGCAAAAGTCTGACAACACAAGACTATTAGAAATTAAGACATCTGTGGTGATGGCATGCAGCACCTAATTACACACTAAACTAACTAGACTGAATGTAAGTATATTAGACACAGCAGGACCGACCTGACAGTTCCCTTCGTGTTCTTGAGGACGGTCGCAGCAAAGAGTTGCGTCACACCAACCAGACTGATGCTATCCACCTCCACAATCTGATCATTCACCTGGATCCTGGAACAGACAACGATGACCATGATGATATTACAGTGACAAAAGTAATACTGATTCAAATGTGACCCTGGACCACAAAACCAGTCTCAAGTGTCAATTTTTCAAAATTGAGATTTATACATCAGCTGAAAGCGGAATAAATAAGCTTTCCACTGATGTATGGTTTGTTAGGATCGGACAATATTTGAAAATCTGGAATCTGAGGGTGCAAAAAAATCTAAATATTGAGAAAATCGCCTTTAAAGTTGTCCAAATGAAGTTCTTAGCAATACATATTACTAATCCAAAATTAGGTTTTGATATATTTACAGTAGGAAATTTACAAAATATCTTCATGGAACATGATCTTTACTTAATATCCTAATGATTTTTGGTATAAAAGAAAAATCTATAATTTTGACCCATACAATGTATTTTTGGCTATTGCTACAAATATACCCCAGCGACTTATGACTGGTTTTGTGCTCCAGGGTCACATATGTCTCATAAAGCAACCATCAACGTATACTTAATTACAGACAGAACAGCCAATTGTTTTGGTGACAAACAACTATAACCAGTGCTGTGAGATGTTACTTTTAAAGCTCTGCCATCACAACAATGTCATATCTTGCAATACAGTATTTTTAACATTATTTTTGATTTAATAAAAAGCACCACAGTGAATATCTCTGCGGGTTGTAAGAAATTCTCTAGTGCCAGTCCAAATGTTTCATCTTTCGATTAATCTGAAGATCTCACCTCCCATCTCTCTCTGCAGCTCCGTCCTGCATGATAGTCTTGACGAAGATGCCCAGTTTCTCCAGACCCTGGTCTGCCCCAACACCCATCCCTATAATACTGATCCCCAGCCCTTTATCACCTACACAAAGAGAAAAGAGAGAGCAAGTCTTCATAGATTTCATTTTGCAATAACTGATGCAGACATACTCTAACATGTACAGTTCAAACAGATCATTTATTGGAATTAAACCAAAAACAGAATCAGAAAAATCGACAATGACTTTAAACATGAAGTTCAGCATCTTTGCAGGGATGTCCCTACTCATTTCAGATGCAAAGAGGCTAGCCAATTGGCTTGAGAGTGATTTTTTTGTTTGACCTGCGCTTCGTTCATCTCTACACTGCTGACAATGGACCTATTTTTGCCCATTAATGTGACCAAACCTTTAAAGCTACAGTAGTTTAATTCTAAGGTTGAGTGAGATGGAAAAGTCAGCATGCAAACTAAATTACGGATGTTACTCTTACATTATAAGTCAATTACAACAAATAAAACTCTACAGAGGTGCAGAATGAGGTGTTTAAAGGTATTCGATTCTAATTTAAATCAACCAATTTCACAAGTATGACTGATTTGTAATCACTCGATCTCAGAGAGAGCTGGAGTATTTTGTGAAAGACACACAGCCTCACCTTTCTCGATCTCCACGGGAAACACGTCCATCTTCTCCACCCGTTTCTCCAGCTCGTACTCGGCCGACGCCGCCACAGGATCCACATCATCGTTCCTCCGGTCGTACTCTTCATTAGAGAGCGTGCTGTACACCTGAAACCCCAGAGACACAACAGGCACAATAACTATTCGCTTACTTTCATCATCTTTCAGAGTGCTTATTATGGGTTTTATCAAGATGAGGCCCCTTCCTAGATCACTGGTCAGTATAACGCTGGACATCTCAATGAAGCCAAAACATCAAAGCTGTAATCAGCTTCTCTACAGTCGTGCCAAAGAAGGGCTTCTTTTCTGACACAATATCAGCAGCCCTTATTTATTACAGAGAAAATCACTTCACACACACACAAAACCATTTATTAGAGATTCCCCCATTCTTTAGTCAATGAAGTTTTACAAAAACGGCATACAATGAATTTATATGATGCTGCTGTGTGACTCTCTACAGAAACAGTCTAATGAAGAACAAGCAACAATCATAAAAGTAGGGATGCACGATATTATCGGACTGATATCGGAACTGGCCGATAATGGCTTTAATTGTAAATATCGGCATCGGCCCGATATGAAAAATGATGCCGATATGTCTTGCCATAAGAGGAATGCCTTAACTCACATGTGCTCAGGGTGTGCTAGCGATTAGATCACGTCAACAGTGTGGCTCATTCTTGAAGCAAAGTTTTGTCTGAATGATGATTAGATTGACTGTTTGAATAGCTGCATTTAAACTGAGAATGCACCTACAGAATGCGTTCTGTGTGAGATCGAGTAAACAGTAATAGCACGTGCAGAGTCCTAACGCCCGTTCAGTAAGGAGTTTTAATCTGTAGGGGGGACTGTTGGCCTACTTCTAATTAAATTAAAAGTAAAATAGCCTACACAAATAAGATTTAGACTGTGTTTCTGATTAAATAAAGCAGTAATTGATGTCATAAAATAGTGAGTAGGTTTTGATTTAAAGGTCAGAAGCTATAGCTTACATGAAAGAAAAATCTGAAGCATGACACTTGTAAATTAAATAATTTTATGTATACTGATTTATTCATTAATGCGTAATATGTTTTTTTTTTTTTTTTTAAACAAATCATAAGCTCTAAAAGATTTTCAGAATTTGTACAACTCTTTTGCTTTAAACCATCTACAAATGTTAAATCTTAAAATAAAATGTTAGGGTTAACACTGCATCTTTCTGGGGGGAAAATGCAGCGATTGATATATAGTTTATTTATAGCTATTTTCAAAGCTTCAATGTACTGTCAAAAAAACCTTCAT
>NW_015505279.1:776121-815961 GCF_001515645.1 Sinocyclocheilus grahami | reverse complement strand
GTTTTGATTTAAAGGTCAGAAGCTATAGCTTACATGAAAGAAAAATCTGAAGCATGACACTTGTAAATTAAATAATTTTATGTATACTGATTTATTCATTAATGCGTAATATGTTTTTTTTTTTTTTTTTAAACAAATCATAAGCTCTAAAAGATTTTCAGAATTTGTACAACTCTTTTGCTTTAAACCATCTACAAATGTTAAATCTTAAAATAAAATGTTAGGGTTAACACTGCATCTTTCTGGGGGGAAAATGCAGCGATTGATATATAGTTTATTTATAGCTATTTTCAAAGCTTCAATGTACTGTCAAAAAAACCTTCATTATTGTTTATTTAATTCTAACAAATAAGTTATTGTTAAAAACTAACCAAAATTAAAAATATTTTGCTTATAATGTCTGCACAGGAGAGACTTTGGTGTTGTTTCCAAACAAAAGGAAATATATCGGTATCGGGCAAAACGAGGTGAAAAATATCGGGATATCATATATCGGCAAAAATCCAATATCGTGCATCCCTACATAAAAGACAAAGAAAAAGAAAACTGCACACCTGACTTTAGTCAACATATGAAACTCATTAAACATAACATTCAATTCAGTGAACTAGGCCACAGCTGAGAAAGTGAGAGCATACGGAAAGAAAACCTGGGTGGCACTACTTCTGTTTTATTTATTAATCTATTTTTTTGTTCAGCCACAAACACAGAAATTCAGACTGATTATGGTGAACTACTAAATTTGAACTATTCCCAATTAAATTATAATTGTATAAATTTGATTTAATTTTATTCACAGTTTACCTAAAAGTTACACTTCAGTCCAAAATGTCATCATTTAATGACTATAATGTCACTCCAAAACCATACATTATGACTTATTTTCATTAATGGAACATCATAGAGTGAAAAACCTAGACATGAGGGCAAATAAGACTAAGACTATGACAGAGGTACAGTTTTTTTATTCCTGACATACAGGACTAACGTTGTTGTTTTTTAAATTATTTTTATTATTATGTATTTATTTGGAGTTTGACATTCCCTATGTCCATTATTTTATTTATTTATGCATTTATTTATTTATTTGGAAATTGACAGTCCCTATGTCAATTAATATAAAATATTTATTTATTTTAATTTTTTCAAAACAATCCTCCATTTAGAATAGTTCTCCTTTTGTGTTCCAAAGAAGAAAGTAAATCATAGGGGTTTGGAACAACATAAAATGCGAGTAAACAATGATAATAGTCTTTTTTGGCTGAAGTATCTCTTTAAATTGTCTATCAAATCTTTTCTCGATTAATGAAAAGAGAGTTAAATGTGTGTGTGAGATAGGACAGCGTGAAAGCGGATTAAGCCTGAGCACTGTGAGAGAGGAACAATAAAACATTGGGTTTGAGGAAAATTATCTTACTGGGCTCCACTAATTATATTTTATCAGTCTGAGAGTAGAAATTTGAGGGGAAACTCAATATAAACTGAATCCAACTGTAGACTGAGTTAAACTATAGCCTAAATAGTATGATTTTGTGGAGAGACACGCAGACTGGGCTCCAAGCTTTGAATGAACGAAGTCAAAGCTCAGGTCTTTGTCAGCTCTCTTTCTCTCTCACACACATTTTCCTCTGAGGCTCTGTTGATCTGAAGAGACACTCGGGTGATTAGGACTCTTTCAGATATGTGATTTTACCTGGTAAACATTTCCTGTGTCTGGACTACCTGGAGCATGTCAGAGCTTGAGTGACTACACATTAACACACACACACACACACACACACACACACACACACAGGCACACACACACAGACAGACACAGGCACAGACACAGGCACACACACGCACAGACATGCACGCACACGCACAGACACGCACGCACACAGGCACACACACACGCACAGACAGACACACACAGACAGACACACACAGGCGCACACACAGGCACACACACAGGCACACACAGAGGCACACACACAGGCACACACACAGGCACACCCAGAGGCACACACAGAGGCACACACAGAGGCACACACACAGGCACACACACAGGCACACCCAGAGGCACACACAGAGGCACACACAGAGGCACACACACAGGCACACACACAGGCACACCCAGAGGCACACACAGAGGCACACACAGAGGCACACACACAGGCACACACACAGGCACACCCAGAGGCACACACAGAGGCACACACAGAGGCACACACACAGGCACACACACAGGCACACCCAGAGGCACACACAGAGGCACACACAGAGGCACACACACAGGCACACACACAGGCACACCCAGAGGCACACACAGAGGCACACACAGAGGCACACACACAGGCACACACACAGGCACACCCAGAGGCACACACAGAGGCACACACAGAGGCACACACACAGGCACACACACAGGCACACCCAGAGGCACACACAGAGGCACACACAGAGGCACACACACAGGCACACACACAGGCACACCCAGAGGCACACACAGAGGCACACACAGAGGCACACACACAGGCACACACACAGGCACACCCAGAGGCACACACAGAGGCACACACAGAGGCACACACACAGGCACACACACAGGCACACCCAGAGGCACACACAGAGGCACACACAGAGGCACACACACAGGCACACACACAGGCACACCCAGAGGCACACACAGAGGCACACACAGAGGCACACACACAGGCACACACACAGGCACACCCAGAGGCACACACAGAGGCACACACAGAGGCACACACACAGGCACACACACAGGCACACCCAGAGGCACACACAGAGGCACACACAGAGGCACACACACAGGCACACACACAGGCACACCCAGAGGCACACACAGAGGCACACACAGAGGCACACACACAGGCACACACACAGGCACACCCAGAGGCACACACAGAGGCACACACAGAGGCACACACACAGGCACACACACAGGCACACCCAGAGGCACACACAGAGGCACACACAGAGGCACACACACAGGCACACACACAGGCACACCCAGAGGCACACACAGAGGCACACACAGAGGCACACACACAGGCACACACACAGGCACACCCAGAGGCACACACAGAGGCACACACAGAGGCACACACACAGGCACACACACAGGCACACCCAGAGGCACACACAGAGGCACACACAGAGGCACACACACAGGCACACACACAGGCACACCCAGAGGCACACACAGAGGCACACACAGAGGCACACACACAGGCACACACACAGGCACACCCAGAGGCACACACAGAGGCACACACAGAGGCACACACACAGGCACACACACAGGCACACCCAGAGGCACACACAGAGGCACACACAGAGGCACACACACAGGCACACACACAGGCACACCCAGAGGCACACACAGAGGCACACACAGAGGCACACACACAGGCACACACACAGGCACACCCAGAGGCACACACAGAGGCACACACAGAGGCACACACACAGGCACACACACAGGCACACCCAGAGGCACACACAGAGGCACACACAGAGGCACACACACAGGCACACACACAGGCACACCCAGAGGCACACACAGAGGCACACACAGAGGCACACACACAGGCACACACACAGGCACACCCAGAGGCACACACAGAGGCACACACAGAGGCACACACACAGGCACACACACAGGCACACCCAGAGGCACACACAGAGGCACACACAGAGGCACACACACAGGCACACACACAGGCACACCCAGAGGCACACACAGAGGCACACACAGAGGCACACACACAGGCACACACACAGGCACACCCAGAGGCACACACAGAGGCACACACAGAGGCACACACACAGGCACACACACAGGCACACCCAGAGGCACACACAGAGGCACACACAGAGGCACACACACAGGCACACACACAGGCACACCCAGAGGCACACACAGAGGCACACACAGAGGCACACACAGAGGCACACACACAGCAGTCAGTCAGCTCATCTGAGCAGCGCCATACTTTGATCAGACAGGAAACATACGTTTTTATCGTCATATAAATCCACCTGAGAACTACAAAAATGTACTAAGGAAAGAAAGACACAGAGACAGATATCATCAGCACTAACCTCTCTTTCTGTGGAGGTTTAGAGGGCTTCTCCAACTGCAGTTTTAGGGAGAAAGAACATTTTAGAGACGTCCAAACGATTTTGTTATCTGGGTTTATAGCGTTGAGGGTTGTGGTTTGAATTAAAGATGCCGATTCAAAATTAGGAGCAGAAAAAGAGTCACTTTATTACTGAGAACCATCTACAGCACAGAAAGCAGCGTTTCTGATCACTGCAAATGTGCTGAGCTCCATCAGAATATACCAGGATGACGCCAAATTCACCGAACGGCCAAAGTCCAGTAACAGCACAGAGGCAGATTCACTGAAACGTTCAGTCACAGTTCTGGAAAGCTGCATGTGTGAGCACAATGCCATATTGTTTTTCTTTAAAATATGAATTCGATAACATGACACTTTCCAGCAGACAACATTTGGAACATTTTGATCTTTTAAAGAAGAGTTCAATGTATCATATCTTCCACAGACCACCCAGAATATATATTAAAGCTGAACTAAAAAGCAGCTCATCCAGGAATCATTATGACAAAGATGTTACAACCATGATTCATTAACTTATGACCACCCACATTTACATATCAATCATGTATCAGTTAACTGGTGAGTCCTGATCAAGGACAATGAGCTCTATTTTGGTTAGTAAGATTAAACCAGTCCTAGCAGAGCTAACTTACATATATATATATATATATATATAGACATCTTAAAGGTACAGCAGCAAAAACTGTCTGTGTTTTGACTGACACAGGACGCGGGCTAGCGTCAAAGATGGTCGGGATAGTCACAAAGTTTTTAAGTGTTGCCAACTTAAACATTCAAGCGATTTTAATCAAGCACAAGAAGTTCACTGTCATTCATATTGTATCATTCGCTCACTGTCTGATGGGTTTCTATTTGTACGCACTAGAATCCGCCTTTCAGACAGGGTGCAAATGCTGAATTTGGTTATCTTTCACATCGTCTTGCGCTTGAAATGATCACACATACACACAATTATTTCAAAACAGCCATATTGCGGAGTGTCCTTCTAAACACAGTCATTATGTCTTATGTGAACACAAAAAGATGTGAAAAAACTGATGACAATGCAATGTTATTTTAGATTTGATTTCCGTAGTGTCTCCCCTGAATACTACTGTTAGACCGGTCCGAAAACCTTAAATCTGTGTTTATTTCATTTGTATATTTGATATATTGCTTGTAACCTGTTTATTTGTTCTCCTTTTATTTCTGACAGTTACTTGTTTTTAATAATGTTTAACTTTATATTAGTTAGACTGGTAGGTTTTGCGATGGTATTGAAATTAGAATCGAGAATTGTACAATTTCACTGGTATCTAAATTTTGGTGTTGTAAAAATCTTATTTATCAGAACTACATGGTTACATGAGTCAAAATCAACGGAAGCCGTTTATTATTTTTTAATAATTATTTGTATTTATTTATATTTTATTTTTAATTTTTTTTGTGGTGGGGCCGGTGACAATTTTGCAAAATCTGAACCACTGTCCCAACTGGGCCAGGAAAAAAAAAAAAAATCCCAGGGTTCAATCCATGAGATGAGCCCTGCTAACAATATAAAAGCAGACTTCAGCAAAAATAAAAGTGCATAAACATGTTAAATATGGCATCTTTAAAAACAGTGCATGTCTCTGTCTGTCTGTCTGTCTGTGTGTGTGTGTGTGTGTGTCTGTGTGTGTGTGTGTGTGTGTGTGTTTTTTTCTGGGTTAGAGTGAAGATGGTGGAGTATAAATTGATGTAGTCCCAAAACTGGAAAAAACGGTTCAGCTTCCCGACCTTGAACATAATCTCCAATCCACACGACTAGACGTCTCTCTGTCTACACACACAGTCGTCTTTCTCTCAACCACAGGGACTAACTTTCCTAACCAATAATAATTGGTCTTAACTACAAGCTAAACAAAACCATACTGCTTTTGTACCATATTTTAATGCAGGATCTCTGCATGTTTCAATGAAATTTAAGTTATTTTAAGACTTGCAAAGACTATAACACATGAAAAAAAAGAATTTTAGATAAAAAATTATTAATTAGAGATTTTAACCACCACAACAATACAAAACCCAACAAACAGACCTGTTTGCGCAACAGTTGAAATGGACAGTACAAAAGAACAAGCTCATTAGAGTCAGTGTCTTGCGAACTGGACAAAAGTGGTTGCTCTGTATGTTTGCCAATGCAAGAGAAAGACTTGTTGCCATTTAACTGACGCTTTTAACTTAATCCATTCAATTCAGGCTGCATGCACATAACTCATGCAAAATAGGATTTCATCTGCTGTAGACTGAGCAGCTGAGCAGGAAACACTGTCTCACGCTCACATTCCTCAGGATTGAATCGAAACAGTCGGCTGGGCGGCACATTATATAGAGATGCCCAGCATGAATCTTCACGGAAGCGATTGAACAGAAATCTCTCAAAGCAGTTCACCCACTGACTCGGTGTCTGCTGCACTAAAGCAGCTTGTTAAACTGGGGGGAAAAATCTAAATCTATATTTGTGCCTTGGTTTACAGAAAGATACACTAGTCTGCAAAAGTCTTAGGCCATTAGTATTTTCACCAAGAAAAAATGATTTTAAGCCAGTTGTTTCTATCTTTTGCTGTGGTGAGAAAGTAGGAAATATCAGTTTACATTTCTAAACATTTCTTTTTGTAATAATCCAGTGAGGTTTTTGTATGCACATGGAGTTTGACAACAGCCAGTGCTGCACACAGAGATCGGATCTCAGCATCATCCAGTCCGTCTGCGATTACATGAAGAAACAGAACAAACTGAGACAGACTAAATCCACTATAACTGCGTCTCCAAGACGCTTGAAGAAACCTTCCTGCAAAGCTACAGCGCTTGCTGTAAAGTGAGGATGCTTTCAAAAATAATGTCATGAATAGATTTTATTTATCAACTAACTTCTATACTAAACCAATTCACCCTTTGCGTTTAAAACCGCTTTTGCCCGAGGTGCACTTGTTCATTTTCAGGTAGCTTTGCAGGAAGGTTTCTTCAAGCATCTTGGAGACTTTGCCACATTTATTTTCTGTTTCTTCGTGTCATTCCAGACGGACTGGATGATGGTGAGATCAGATCTCTGTGTGCAGCACTGGCTGTTGTCAGACATACAAAAAACTCACTGGATTATTACAATTAATGGCCAAATGAATATTTGGAAACAAACATATTTCCCACTGACACACTACAGCAAAAGACTAATTTTAAATCAATTTAAGCCTAAAATTCTATTTGCCAATGAAGAAAGAAATCAAGATATATTCTCTGAAAACAAGTCTTATTATTTTATCCAATTTTGCCTCTCAAGTAAATGTATTTTTAAGAGTATTTATATATTTTTACTGGAAAAGCAAGACCAAAATACTGGTTATAAAAATGACTTCGCATTTGAACTTACACCCACCATGACTGAACCTATGAACACACTGAAAATCCATCTAGAAAAACAATAGCGAGCGAGACCGAGACAGAGAAAGTGCAATGGCTGTGTGTTAATTAACTGTTGAATATATTTGAGGGTGTGTGTGTGATGTGTGTACCTGTTTTTCTATTCTGGTGGGGACTTAAACCTGAATACACACAGACTCATGGGGACTCGTGTCACGGTGGGGACCTAAATTGATGTCCCCATGGGTACAAAAGCTTATAAATCACACATAATGAAGTTTTTTGAAAATCTAAAAATGCAGAAAGTCTCCTGTGAGGGGTAGGTTTAGGGGTAGGGTTGGTGTAGGACAATAGAATATACAGTCTGTACAGTAGAAAAACCATTACGCCTATGGAGAGTCCCCACAAGGATAGCAAACCAGACGTGTGTGTGTGTGTGTGCGTGTGATCAATGGCAGGCCTGCACTGACCTCACACCGCTCTGTGGTTACACTTGGCCTCTTTTTCCTCCTTTCTCTTTCTTTCTGTCTCTCTTCCATCTCTCCTGTTGCCATAGACGACGCCAGCAATTCAAACAATGTTTCTTTTCTTTGCTGAAACCTGACCGCTCTGGTCTCTGAGAGTGAGAAAGAGAATCTGTGCTGCGCGACAACATTCAAACAGCTTCCTGCCTGACTTCTGACTTCCTCTCCCATCCTCGTCTTGAGAGCAAGTACATTCTGTGAATACAATTCTCATCATTTACTCACCCTAATATTGTTCCAAACCTTTCATGTCCCACAAGAGTTTCATAGGTTTTATGAAAGTGTGATAAAAGTGTGACTCACGTTCTAAATCCAACACACCCGTCATGCGATAGCTTTGTGTGAGAAACGGGCTGAAATGTAATGTCATTATTTACTGATAATCTTCCTCTCCAGTGAGCGGTTAACTACTGTAACCGGATTGAGTCAATGAGCTGAACTCAAAAACAGATCAGATCATAACTACCACAGAGCCCCAAAAATCACAAATTATTGTCCCCCAGTATTTAATCTTAATGCTGCTTTGCTGCACTATTATGCGCCGCTCTCATTTTGTTACGATGACAAAAAGTTTAAAAAGTACTTTTTTTTTTTTAACATGGTCTGCTACTGTGCTCAACTTCAAAATGATCGAGTTGGACAGTCCAATAAAAGAAGGTGGGCTTTACTGTTCGCTGAAGCCCAGCATGAATTCAATCACGACGCTTCAGTTTTAAAGGTGAAACGGGGCAACGTAAGAAGTAGCTAAACATTTAATATTTGACAAGTGTATTACAATACAATACGACCGACAGTAATATCCAGTGAAGTCAACTACTCTCAAATCTCCTCTTGGAATGATCATAAAAATAGCATAAAAGTGCCTTTTTGATGCTTTACTTGATACAGTACCTGTTTGGGAGTTTGAAAACCCTTGCTCGTGGTCTACTTTCATTGTATGGAAAAGCAGCACGAACGTTCTCCTAAGGAACAGAGGAGTCGTGCGTTTAGAACGATACGAGGGTGAGCAAAGGGAGACCGAATGTTTAATGCTTGACCACTGTGCATGTTTTATGTGGTGTCCTGACATTTGTAATGTGGGTAAATTAATACTCATATATTGCACATCTGATTCACATTTACATTTCAACTCCAGTCCAGAGAAAGCCTGGAACGCTACACCAGTCTTTCCCTGTTATATCTTCATCTCTCCATTCAAAGTCAATAAATCAAGTGTAAGCATTAGTTCTGGCAGATCACGCTAGTCAAGCTCGCATCAGCTGACTCTCAGCTGATCCCCATCAACCTATAGGAATACGACACCTATCTAAGCATTCATATATAAGGTCCCTCAGCATTATCAGCAGTTTTCGCATTGCTCAATAGCTAATTACCCTCCTCCATCCCCAGCTCCTCCTCTGTCAGTCAGGAATCAGCCTTCTGATTCTCTTTTGAATCAGACTAATTCTAAATGTGTACATTACATTTTTGAACTTTAACGATATCTGAAATGCATTTATGTTGGTTCTGTTCTGTTTACCCTGGGGGGGGGGGGGGGGGGTATTGCTGCTCTCCCATGCATATCTCATATTGCATATCTCATCCATGATAGGTTGCCTGGATGCACAGGGAGTTCTTGCCCAGAACAGAACCATACCGCCAATCCAAACTGTATGCTAATTGTCAATCATCTTTGATGATAGTGGTCCTGACAGAATTACTGTTCAACTCGCAGTCGGCCAAACATTAAGATACAACAAAGTGTCTCACACACACACAAGCTGTGTGAAGTAAAGCTAACTCAAATCCTGCTCCAGGACACACACTAACACTCTTGCGTGAGAGAAGTACTGTATGCATGTACTGTATATCAGCCCACAACTATAGAGGCAGTACACATACATGCATACAAACAGTAAAAGAAAAAAAATTAATGGTTAAAAAAATCTAATTGAGTGCTGTTTATTACTGAAATAATGAGCCAGGCATCAAACACTCAAAACAGACACTTCACTGAAATTTCCCACTAGTCACGTACAAAATTGTATCTGAAATATTGTGTACAGTATTTATCCATTTATTTATTTCTGTTATGGCGTAAACTGTGTAAATATTGTCCTTAACTTACAATATGCTAATCATCAAACAAAAGAACCTCAAACTAAATATTAAATAATCAACATTGTTTTCTACTTATCTTATATGAGGTCATGAGTTTTTTTTTCCAATCCTGTTTGGGTTAGATGCCGAAATCCCTGATGATTATGGTTTGGTAATTTATGAATTTATATTAAATTCAAAATGTCAAAATTATGACATTTTTGTATGATTTGTATAGTTGAATATTGTCAAGATCTCAGTGAAGGAAGATTGGATACAGACATCTGATGTGTTTAAAGTAATGAATCAGAAATGGCAACTTTTCTTCCCTATTGAGATATATATTCAAGTGAAACAGCTTCTTGGGACTTGATTTTGTCCACTGGGAATTGATTGGATTGTTTGTTAAATTACAGGTTGCAGGAGGGGAAGGATTGAAACTTTTTGGGATGGGGAAGGGGAAGATTAATGTTTTTGATTAAAGAATAAAACAGACCATGATAAAATAATAATAAATAAATAATGATAATAATACTGACATGCAATTATATAATATTGACCAATCAATTATAGTAAAAAGTGCAATATTCCATAAAAAAATAAGGATTGCCCATTTTGATTTCATGATGACTTTAACACTAGACAATGTAAACTCTAGATTCTTTTTTTTTTTTGGACACAAAAGTCACAAGTGTATGCCATTCATGGAAAGTGCCAATTAGCAGCACAGTAATAATTAACATCACTAAACACCAGCAGTGCACTTCTACACCTTCAACTCAACACCACCTCACACACACCTGACAATTTACAACATATCAGATTTAGAGATTTGAGACAACAAGCGCAGTATTAATATTTGCTATATTCTTTCTGACCAATTGAAACCACCCGATTTCATGCTGTTTAGTGTTTGACTGATTGTCAGCACACGTCATGAATGTGACAAAGAAAAGCAGCACTGATCCAGACCAATTTCTATATACTTTATATACACTTTATAATCACTCAATAATTAACCGTTTCACCTTATGTGTGTGAATAGGACATCAGTTTCAGAGACACATGTCAGAAAGATCTCAAATTCTCCACACACTGGAGACCGAATCAACCCAGCAGTATAAAGAACAGCTGATATTTTTAGGGCCCTATGAAATCAGTTTTATCTTGAACCCAAACGCATTTCCCCCCCCCCCAAAAAAAAAATTCCATGTTTAACCATTTACCAATTTATTACAATTTTAACAATAAAATTGTCCTGTGAAATGCATTTTATTTTTTTCCAAAAATCTGTGTTGTCTGTTTTAATTCTTCTGCATTCTGTGTTTTATGATTAAATAATTTATTTTCAAAAATGATGGTAATCAAATAAATGCATAAAATGTAACAATTCCTTTAATTTCTTTGGCAAACAAAATGTCGAACAACAGAGGTTTAATGTTTCAATTAAAACACAGACAAGCAATGACTCATATACTGCAGTACAATATTCATAGACGCTAGTCCATAAAGTGATTTATTTCATTTATTCATCCCAATTTTCCAAATTCTGTGACATTTTCTGTATAACGTGGATTTTCATTTATATAACTGTGATTTTTTCCTTGTTTTTCCCATCGTGAACATCATACTCTATGTGATAATCGTAGAAGTGAACTGCTATTGATGATGTAAGATTTGAATATGTGCATTATATAGCATAATGCATTTCTACAGCTGCTCAACTCTGGATAAACTGCCTTCGGAGAACAGTGTGTTTCACCTCCCGCGCAATACAGCAGCTGGAAACTCTGGGTCATATGATGTTGCTAAAAAGAACATTATTTTGTGTATTTGGTGTAATGAGATGTGTTTATGCGGTTTAAAGTAAAAAAAAAACACATTATTTTCCACATCCTGTACATTATTGTTTCTCCTCTATGCCCCGCCTTTCTGAAACGCGTCGATTTTTACAAAGCTCATCGGTCTGAAAAGCGAGGTGTGCTGTGATTGGCCGAATACCTCAAGCGTGTGACGGAAATGTTACGCCACCTCACCATACTGTTGATGCCCTGTCCGGCCGGTGCGACGAGACAAAAACATTAAAACCCATTATAAACGAGGCATTTGTTGCATCCAGTGGGCACATAATTACGGATTATAATGACTTATACTGTCTTTTTACGCGTTGCGTTACATCGGGCCGCGTAAACATAAAATATCATCCTCCTTTGGAAGGCCAAACAAAGTAGTTTCTCTTTCACAACGAAGCACACAGCGCCTTCACGACATGGCGGCAACAACAATACTACAGCGAGAATAAAAGTTACGCCTTCTTTCTTTGCGTGAACATTTGGGCGGCGTTAAGCAAATCTTCCCACATAGTGAGGTAGACACGTGGGGGTGAGTTAGAACGAGATGTTTTAGGTAGGTGTGGTTAAATCTTAACTTTTATAAAGAATATCTCTTTTTGATTTGAGACTTTAGTCTTGCTCAACTTTACAGATCTTCTTTATGCACCAAGAGCTTGTAACACTCCAAAGAGAAAGGACAAATTGAAATCGAATCATATGACCCCTTTAACAAGGAATCGAAACAAGTGTAAAAAGTCTTATTTTGACTCTCTAACAATGAACTTTCAGGCGACGCATTTCTGCAGTGCCACCAGACAAGCTCCACCTCTTTATTTTCATCCTGGGGTTATGACTTGGTTACAAACAACTGACCCTTACAGACCCTTGACCTCTCTGAGCACAGGAGGAAATGACTCAAAGAAGAAGACCGCTGCACAATATACAGTCAACCAGTTTTCTTCAAAACTATTTCAGAGAGCGAGCGAGATTCCTCAGGTGATGGCTGATGCGTGTAACAGAAACACGAGTATTCCCGTGTTAGCGCCACACCCGTGTGTTTGTTCAGACTTTTGTGTAGCTTTGAGGAGAGGCTGCTGAACTTCCTGCAATGAACGGTGAGAGGTGGGGCGCACGGCAGGTGCACTTCATAATCACACGTGACACACACACACACACACACACACACACACACACACACGCTACAACGCCCCATCCGGGACACGACAGCACACACATGCACTTTCAAACAGTAAACAGGAGGAACACACCTTGTGTCGCTAAATATAACTACAGACTTGTGTGAGGATGAAGGAAATATCCTGACTCGCTAAGAGAGACTAGTTCATTATCATTAGCACTTTTGTATCAACATTAGTCACTTGCTGAATTAATGTTACTTATGTAATTTATGAATTTGTTAAAATTGTCATTTATTATTAGTAGTATTAGTTTTTGCTGCACAACTTAAGTTTCCAACTGGAGGACATTAACATTAAAAAAAGACTTATTTCCATAGGTTTAGGGATCCGAGTCATATAAGGCTTTTTCACAAGACGAATGTTTAGTGTGACATTTCAGTGCAATAAACGTTTTACATTTGAATAGATGTCTGTTAATGTGTGTGTTCAGACAGACACAAACATGCATGCTATTGCAAGTTTTTTTTTACTAATCTCTTTTCTATAGCACTGCGAAGAAAGTTTGCCAGCCAATAAGAGTTGTGGTTTTGGTCACATGGTCAGCACTCTTATCTCTGCACTATTGTATTTGATAAACACATTTTTTCATGTTTATTTTTGTACAGCTCTTTTCAAAATACAGCATTGTTTTACGAAAAACTGCTCAAAAACAACGGTAGTGTGCACACATGCCGAATGCCGTAATCTGTGCTCACGATAATAGAGTGTTTGCATGCTCAACTGTGCATGAAACGGAGAGGAAAATTAAGTATACCCGAGTCCCGAGCCTTTAAGTTAAGGCTCTTTCAACTTGGATGTCCTGGGTAGTTTCTCGCTGGGCCAAGCAACCTCCCAGAACACCCTAGAAACTGCACAGCAACATTGTCTTCAGTGAACTTTAATTTTACATTGCGTACCACATTATTTTTGACACTTTTGCTGTTGTTTTATTCATTAACATGGATCCTATTGCTTTATTTTCATGCCGAAAATGTAAAAAAAAAAATGCATCAAGCATGCTAGTTTAGACCATTAAAACAGAATCAAGGGCAGAGGGGTTAAGAGATAAAACGCACACTTCAGCTGCCAGTGTGATTTGAACTATTAGACACACCAACAGAAATACCTGTCTTTCAGAGAGAACATGAGAACTCTACAAACACTGTACACTCATCTCAACCCTTTTAAAAATACACCAGGCCACCAACAAATGTTTAAAGTATCATCACATACAGCACTATCTGTGGTGTGAGTATTTGAGATGCCAGCAGCTACGAGTACATACTACGCGCCATTGACACTATGCGCTAAAATACCTCTGTGTCACTATCGCAGTGCCGTGTCATCGCCTGTTAACTAACTATGCGGTGCTGTCTGCTCTTTACTATGCCACAGGTATTAACATCTCAGCTGATCGGATCACAAGCGGTCAGCAGAGATAGAAAACTCTGTTGACACCTGCTAGTAACAAGAGTCTCACTTGTGAAGGTTATTGAATATTGAGAGGAGGATCTCTGATTTCACACTATTAACTAGTTGCTTATAAGCATGCATATTACTAGCATATTGGCTGTTTATTAGTACTTGTAAAGCACATATTAATGCCTTATTCTGCATGACCATACCTACTCCAAACCTAAACTTTGTTCACTTCCAGAATAATAATTTACTGATAATTTACTCAACCCATGTCATCCAAGATGTCTTTCTGTCTTCAGTCGCAAAGGAATTAAGGTTTTTGAGGAAACCATAATGGACTTCAATGGGGATCAACGGGTTAAAGGTCCAAATTGCAGTTTCAGTGCAGCTTCAAAGGGCTCTACACGATCCCAGGGAAGTCGTGGCCTAATTGTTAGAGAGTCGGACTCGTAACCCAAAAGGTTGCGGGTTCGAGTCTCGTACCGGCAGGAATTGTAGGTAAGGGAAGTGAATGTACAGCGCTCTCTCCCACCTTCAATACCACGACTGAGGTGCCCTTGAGCAAGGCACTGAACCCCCAACTGCTCCCCGGGCACCGCAGCATAAATGGCTGCCCACTGCTCCGGGTGTGTGTTCACTGCTGTATGTGTGCACTTTGGATGGGTTAAATGCAGAGCACTAATTCCGAGTATGGGTCACCATACTTGGCCACATGTCACGTCACGTCAGCCGAGGAATAAGGGTCTTATCTAGCAAAACAATCGGTCATTTTCTAAAAAAAAAATAAATAAATAAATTTACATACTTAACCACAAATGCACGTCTAAGTGCAATAGTTAGTTAAAACTAAAAATTGGTCCCCAAACTAAAGCGTGACAATAGGGGTTAAAATCAGTTGTGTATCTTTTTGTTGTCTACTGTATATTCTCTAGGTTGTCTATCAGTGTAGTGCAAGCAGTGTTTAGTACAAGCCGAGGGTGAAAAAGTTCACTTGTTACTAGGGATGTAACGATTAACCGCGAGCCGGTTGAAAACCGATTCAAATACGTGACGATTCAAATCGGTTGAGATGCTAAACAAATCGTGATTCATTTAGGGGTAGGAGTTTATATGAATGCATGTCTGAGGGGAACGTACGGTCTTTTGAAAAGTTTAGATGGTATTTTTTCTTTCATCTTGCCTCTGTATAACGCATATTAAAGTTTATAAGCGCAGCGCTGCTTTGTTTACAGCGGAAACCAGGAAACGCTTTAAGCGCCACCTGCTGACAGAGAGTGAATCTGCGTCTCATTCAGCTCGTCTGCTGTTTCGGTTTCACACAGATTTTTTTTTATGCATAGTTTCACAAAACTGAAGTCAAATCATTCTGTTTTTGCTTCAAATTTAGAAATTATACAAATCTAATTTAGATTAAAAACTGCTCACGTTGCATGTGTGCAGCATCTTTGTTTGGATCATGACTAAAATGAAATGCATACTTTTAAATGGAAAGAGCACAGACAAAGCCTTAGTTTGTTTAGATGAAGATTTTTTTTTATTTGTGCCACTTATTTATTTGATTTGGGGCTTGTTTTTAAATTTCAATTTAGTTTTGTTATTTACATTTACATTCAATTAAAATGTTGTTATTTAGCAGATGCTTTTAACTAAAGCGACTAACAAATTAGGACAATAGAAGCAATCAAAACCAACAAAAGAGCAATAATATGCAAATGCTATATTAGTATATTATTATAGTGATATATTTCAATTTCACAAAGAAACTTGCAGCATTTTGTCCAAGCAATAATAAAAGGACAAATTTTACTTAAATCTAATTTTGTTAAAAAAAAATTGTGAATCGAATCGTGAATCAAAACGTGAATCGAATCGTGACGCGAGTGAATCGTTACATCCCTACTTGTTAGCCTTCCAAAAATGGGGCTTTTGTAACCTTAACATCCCAGTTGTTTGGTGTTTTACGAATGACATTCTTTACGATTAAGTCGGTGTACACAAACCATGACACGACATCGTCAGTGCAGAAGAATAGGGGGCAAAAAGCACCAAGAAGGATTGTGTCCAAATAACACATAACTACTAAAGTAAAGTGACAGCAAACTTCAATATTGACCCCGTTTCACAAAAACAGGTCACGGAAACTTCACAAAGGAACATCCATAAAAGAGTTGCAATTGCTTTAACTTTAATCATACGCACCAATACTAAAATGGCAAAAAATGTTGTGTCATGATCATAAAACCTGAACAGCAGGAGCTTCAGCATCTGCCCTGACCAGACAAATCACCTGACCTGAATATTCTCAAATCATCGTGGATAGTTTTGGAGAGAAGAGTGAGAAGCGGATTCCTTCCTCCAACATTTCTGAAACTGCTGTTAGATGTTTTGATAGACAACATTGAACTGAAGCCACATGCAGCCTGGACTGTTTAAAGTGCTTGTTTTAGGTACAACTGACAGCTGAGTAATGCAGCAGGACGCATTAGCGTTTACACTACAAATACATTGTGTTCACATACATTTGACTCAGTATACAAATTCTTACAGAAAACCTATTCAAAACTTTGTTCTGCCCAGTTCTAGGCTCCAGACGAAGCCTTCCATGACAGACCAGTAGATGAGATTAAAATAACGGACATAAACACACAGTTAATCATTAGTAATTCCTGGGATATTTCACTTAATCCTATCAGCTCTTTGTACATATTTGCCAGAGGCATAACAAGTGGCAATAATACCGTTTGACCGGCATAGCAACAGTAACTAAGTGGGCAGGGCTAATGAACTGCCAATCCCAGATAACTTATGAATTATTGTGACTACCTTTGTGGGCAGAACTTAAATTGATATTGTCAACATTAAGAAACCTGGCTCAGCCTAATGCATGACAGTGTTAGCTATGTTTGTGTTTATTTACTGAACATCCAATCACAACAGAGGTATTTACATATGGAATTCTTAAAGGTAGAGCAAAAACCGCCTTGTTAAATCGAAGTCAGAAGGTGGAAACTAAGTTTCAAAAGTAAAGTACGACTGTTGAAACCTTGACTCACATTGTAGGTGGAAACAATAAAATGCTAAAAAGGTGCAGAATGTGGCCTTTTATAAGACCACAATGACTTCAGTAGCTACAGAGACATCTGACAGAAGACAGTGATCAAGGGAGTTATTCTACTCTGTCTACACGGTCTATTGAACAAAGGGTCTCTCTCTCTCTCACACTCGGTCTCCCTGTCTCTCTTCCTCTACAGCACAGGCTCAGGTTACCGTGAGACCCTGTCCTGCCTCCTACCCTGCTGGAGCACAAGACTTCCTCGACTGAGGCTGGATTGAAACAAAACTCAAGTTGCCAGACTATTGCTAGTGCACCCGGACTCCTGAAAACTGCATGAGTTCAGCCAGTCAGACTGGAGCATGCGATTGTCAGAATGCTCTTGCCATGTTTGTGTGCATTAAGCATCAATCTGTCTGTAAACTTAAAACATACACTGTAAAAAAAAAATCCGTAAAATTTACGGTAAAAACACGGCAGCTGTAGTTGCCGGAATTTTACCGTATAAAATACGGTAGCAACGTTTTATAATTCCGTAATTTCATTAACTGATAGAATGTTAATATACCAACCTATTGAAGTACTGAAATCTGTTTTGTATCTTTGTAATACACTGATAACCACCAAATGCAGGAGGTGATGAGAAAGTCACATGATGAACCAAAGCCCATCACAAGCAGCTTTTAAATACTAACATATATAGAAGGGGCACCGTGTCATTCACACAAACACTAAACACCATCACGGTAACACACATGAAACTGAGATAATGCAATAAACATTCATTTAACAACATTAGGTGTAACACACAACCCTAATATACAAAACTGATAAGAACAAACTAAGAAGAAACATAGTTATTTCAACAACAACAACATAAAATTTGAAATGTAACGCAGGGAATTCTGGGAATGTCAATTTACGGTTATTCACTGTAAATTATACGGTATTTTTCACTTCCAAAAACGGTATACTACCGTAAAATTTATGTCCAATACATGTAATGTCCAATACAGTTTTTCACCGTATATAGTAGGGGAATTTACCGTTAACCATTTAACAGGTTTTTACTGTAGCATTTTCACAGTCTTTTACCGTTAAATTCACGGCCATTTTTTACAGTGTACAGTATAAGGCTGCAAATGTGTCCTAACCACGTTCCACCACATTTTACTTTTTTTTTTTTTCCTTCTGGATTCTGAAAATTACTGTTTAGGACACAATGTGAGGCTGACAAGATGCATATTCATTATACACCACAAAAAACACAGTCCACACACTTTAGCACTATTAAAACTAAACTTGTCAAACCTTAGAAGCAGCGATTCTATGATTTCACTCCAGATTATAAACTTTCTATCAGCAGATAAATCACAGTTGTGGGAAGCTCCAAAAATCCTTGTGGTGTAATTTCAATATTTTTAAAGGAAGCCATAAAAGATCCATCCCAGCTGAGGACACAGTTAATGACTAAATCTGAGGGCGGGGATTGTGAAATATCATCTCCAAAAAATAACTGAACTTTTAGAGCAGTGCACAGACCACTGACCAGACCGTCTGCAGTGTGTGTTGATGTTGGCTACAGTGGCTCACAGGACCGTGTGAACTGCCACGATAATGTCTGATTGCTCTGTGTAAATCTGTGTTAAAGGGATAATTCATCCAAAAAAGAAAATTCTGTCATCATTTACTCACTCTCATGCTGTTCCAAACCGTAAGATGATCTTCAGAACACAAATTAAGTTTTTTTTGTTAATGAAAACTGTGATTAACCTTGTAACCAAAACTTTCACATTTCAAAAGGTTCACATAGAGATCCATATGAATCTTTTATTGGAAAAGACATTGATTTGTTATGATATTCATATAGATGGGCAGATTTAATTTATGCTTTTACACGATGATATCCGCTTCATCAACCCTAGAGCTGCTCTGTGCTGGTTGCTGAGGAAATACATCAACTTAGTGCTGTGGATTGCCGGATCGGCTTTCACCGTGGACGAAGCGGAGTCCAGCCAGGAGTCGTCACATGTGGTTGCCGCTCGTTCGTTGAATCCGCCGGCCGCGCCGTTCTCAAGCCCACCGCCTCTGCTCACGCTAGGCCGCCGTGTGTTTCGTTGTGAAAGCGAAACTACTTTGTTTGGTCTTTCAAAAGAGGACACGACTAGAAATCAGTGGTTAAGATGTATTTACAACACTGTTCTAGAACAGTTCAACCCAAATATTCAGATGTGTGCAGCACATTTTATGGAGGACTGTTTCCTGATCCTGGTAGAGTAGACTACAATGCCGTCTGTTCTGACTCACAGACTGTAAGTACGTTTTCATTTAAAGGATTTCCCACTGATGATTCAAACGCGAGTTCTGGGCAGTGTAGAGTAGCGCTTGTTGTTTGTCATTTCTCCGATCACAAATGCAGACATGGTTTTACGTTTACGCGGCGCAATGCAACGCAACGTGTATAAAGACAGTATAAGTCATTATAATCAGTAATTATGTCCCCACTGGATGCAACAAATGCCTAGTTTATAATGGGTTTTCAAGTTTTTGTCTCATCGCTCCGGCCGGACAGGGCATCACAGTATGGTAAGGGGCGTAACATTTCCGTCACACGCTTGAGGTATTCGGCCAATCATAATGCACTAGATAGCTGGCCAATCACAGCACACCTCACTTTTTAGACCGATGAGCTTTGTAACAATCGACGCGTTTCAGAAAGGTGGGGCATAGAGGAGAAACAATAATGTACAGTATGTGGAAAATAATGTGTTTTTCTTACTTTAAACTGCATAAACATTTCATTACACCAAATACACAAAATAATGTTTTTTTAGCAGTATCATATGACCCCTTTAAATTTATGTTAATTCAGCTACGAGGTCATGCTGTGACGTATCGATCTGCTGTTGGTCACACAGTTTCACGTGATACGAATTCGAAGGTCCCAAATCTTAAACCTTGTAATGCAGCGAAATGCGATACTTTTCACATGTTTCCAGTCTGACGCATTCACATATGTATGAATGGAAGTCAATGGAATGAAAACTGCAGTGTGACCGCGGCTTACGAGTCAAGCTCTCCCAAAACAAATCTATAAATCACTCATAGTTGATTTCTGCCCTATTTAATGACAACCATTACATACTACACTCAACTACGAATGCCAGTTACAACAGATGCCAACAACCATAGGATAAAATCTCTTTCACTAGGAACCAGACAGATCTCCCGTTTCCTGCTTCAAGTGTGCCAGAGATGCAGCTTTATCATGTTTCATTTCTACAACATCACCAAACCTGTTCATAAAAGACCAGTCATGTGGGAAGCGTTTGAATCCCCAGTTATGAACCCACATCCACATCAACAATGCAAACACTCTTTAGCTCAACATGTTAAGACCAAGATGAAACACAATGGTGGAAAAATACCTCCCTCAAGCCAGGACAAGACCTGTTTACAAAGTTACACACCTTCATTTCACAATCACAGAGAAATAAGAGATGAAAACAGACGGCAAAAAAAAAGAGTAAGTGTGAGGTGGGTCCTAAAAAGGTTCATCATTCATTAGTCATCCATCAAACAAATCCCTGACCCAGAGTATTAAACTAGCATGTTATACAGACATATAGACTTTAGTCAGGTTAGAAACTATATTGAATTTTATGCAGATGAAAACGAGGCTAAGGGATAGACTTACAGTCTTTACAATGACACGCACTGTATAAAGGTTATAGATCACATGCAATTTTCACAACTTTCGAAACTTCTGGAGTATTTGTCTACTGAAAGTCACATGTGAACAGTCGGTATGTTGTTAAACAACAGTATAATCCATTGAACCATTGTACTTCTATCTCTCATGTTCTCGTTTTCATTCAGAAATTAAATATGCCACCCTGACTAAAGGTCTATGGTGGGATCTTTGCCAATAAACTACGAAAAAAACCACACCCCCAGAACACCTTTGACACCGCATAACATGTTTAAAAAAATAAAATAAAAATAAAAAGGTAGACGCCACATTCAACGTCAACACATCCGCCATCTTGGAACAGTCAGTGTGTTGTCACTCACACTAAAAATCAAAGAGTTTTCCCAGATGCCTCAACACTGCGCAAAATCCAGAAGAAACTGGACATCCTTTCACAGGTGAGAATGTGTTGGTTTGTGTTTTAATATATATATTAACTCAATATTACAGAAAACCACAAGGCAACCACCCAGAACACCCTAGCAACTGCAGTGACAGAAACTACACCCTAGCATTGTGGAGGTGAATTTTGCACCAACAAGCAATTAAATATGCCACCCTGACTAAAGGTCTATGGTGGGATCTTTGCCAATAAACTACGAAAAAAACCACACCCCCAGAACACCTTTGACACCGCATAACATGTTTAAAAAAATAAAATAAAAATAAAAAGGTAGACGCCACATTCAACGTCAACACATCCGCCATCTTGGAACAGTCAGTGTGTTGTCACTCACACTAAAAATCAAAGAGTTTTCCCAGATGCCTCAACACTGCGCAAAATCCAGAAGAAACTGGACATCCTTTCACAGGTGAGAATGTGTTGGTTTGTGTTTTAATATATATATTAACTCCATATTACAGAAAACCACAAGGCAACCACCCAGAACACCCTAGCAACTGCAGTGACAGAAACTACACCCTAGCATTGTGGAGGTGAATTTTGCACAAACAAGCAGCACCACATTTTTTCCAATGAACAGTTTTGATTATTATCTCATGGAGCATGTAGGCTACACATGAAAAGAGAGAGAGAGAGAGAGAGAGATCAAAATGAAGATTGCACACAAGGAAAGGTGATTATCGCTAATGCTCTGTACAGCACACCTGTTTTGAGTGCAGGAGTCTGCAGTGCCGTTCAGATAAGAGGCAGAACTTCCCAGATGCTGGAATGCCCCGGGAACGGGCCACTGCTGGTATTTTGGCAACTTGCTGCCATCTTTGCAGGGCTCTGTTTATTTCTTATTTCTAACAGCCCAATGGAAACAGAAAACCATGTGCAGATCATTACCAGCTAAGGTGTGAAAGACATTCCTGAGCTGAGGAATGCATGAGATGGAAATTATTAACTTAAAATAGATTAAAAGACATTAAGCATCTCAAGGCCTGATCAGCCGCGTGGCAAAGTAGATCAGGACCATATGCCGTGGCTGTCTGCCATAGGACGGGGCCAGAGTCTAGTGGTGTCTGATCACTGCGATTCGGGGACAAAATATTGAGCACTGAATGACAAATTAAATATGATGAGTGAAAAATATTAAGCACATTTTTCCCTTGAAGGACATATTTCGAAGAATGTTGGTAACCAAAAAAGCTTTCATTAAATAATCGCAAAATAAAAAAGTTTATTCCCATATCATAATTTTATTCCATGTTTTAGACTTAGATATGACCCTCACGTGTTCTTCACAGGCTTTGTAAGATTCACCCATAGGCCTTTTTAACTGAAGGCTGCTCTGAGGAGCACTGTCCTATCAGCTTTGCTTGTAAAACACAGATCTATGCCAGCATACTTTTCTGTTCTATTTACTATCCGCATTTCAGGTCAGCGCTCTGTCCCTCACTGAATCACAATGTCAACAATATTTCTAAAAATGTTACCCCTTTTCAACCCCCAAACAAATGTTCTGCAATGAGCCTCTCTCTGTTGCCCAACTGTTGTGAGAGCTTTGACCCCGGGCCTCACAGAGAGCTGGAAATGTCCCCAAAACATCTCCTTTCCAGAGACTGCTCATAAACCTTAAATTGAGCGTTTTTCTAATAATCAAATTCAAAACAAAAGCAGATTTTGCATTCCAATGTGAAATGAGAATTTACAGCTAACTATCATGAAAATGCCATAATGGGAAAAAATAAGCTTCAAAATATGTAAAAAAATTAAAAAATGTATTTAATTGAATGTTATTTTGTCACCGTGATACTGCTTACCCGTATCGGCTCAGTGGAGAACCTGATTTTCCTTCTTGGAGGCTGTTCTTCATCCTCAGACAAACCAGGAACTTCCTCAAACTCCTCATACACCTCAGTTTCATCCTCATCCTCCTCAACCTGCAGGTCCTGAACCAGTTCCTTATCATCCACAAACGCTGCGTTCTCAAAACTATAAAACACCGGAGAAGTTTTCCCACATTCAGCTGGATCTTCCTGCTCGCTGTCCTCATCATTATCTTCATGACAGCTATTCCTCTTTTGTATGATCTCCTCCTCCTCCTCCTCCTCTTCATCCTCTTGATTTGGTTGCTCTTTCTTCAGCTCTGCTGAGAAGCACACATCCTTCTCCAGCCGTTTGTCCTCTGAATGGTTTTGAGGTGATAACACCTTCAGAGAGTCAGCAACATCTTCTATCGGTGCCTCAGATTTAAGTTCCCTTTGTAGCTTCACCTCTGTCATAGCATCCTCCAAAAACTCTTCATCACTCTCCTCGCTTTCTGAAGACTCGTTCTGGACCACTACCAGCTCGGCCCGGACCACTCCTGCACCAGTGGGGTCCAGACATTGTGGGGCCTGCTCACGAGAGATGTCCCTAGACGGACTGCGAATTATGTTGTTTTCACTTTTTGGTTCCTCGGGACTCAGAGGCCGTTTATATAGGCTACTTGCTGAAGATTTGACATCTTTCGCTGGAGTACTACTAAGTTGGGTTGGTTCATTTGTCATGGACTCTCTCACCGAGTCATTTCCTGATGACGGAGACGGCTTAAACGGGCTTTGAGCAGTGGGTGAACGAGGCTCGCCGGTGCTCCTGCTGGTCGGAGAGGTCGGGTTATATGAAATCGGACTGATGGACTTGAACGGAGGGCTGTGGGAGTCTGATTTAGGTGAGAAAGGTTTGGGTGACGTGTCAGAGTTTGGGGATGTGGGTTTGTGTGCTGGATCAGTACCAGGGGAGGTGGGTTTCTGGGGACTCCCTCGTAGAGGGGATGGCAGCGAGCGCTCAGTGGGGCTGCTCGGTTTCTCAGGACTTTCAGCAGAAGCTTGCACTGACTCGTCTTTGTCGCCATCCACAATGAAGTTCTCCAGCCGCCTTGAAATAGGCCCGGCGTTAAGTCTATTGACCAGTTTTGAGTCCTCAACATCCCTGCTTTCCTCTGGGGCACTCCCCACGGGTGACGTCGGGCTTTTGATGACACTACTGCTGCAGTTTTCAGAAGATCCAAAGGACCTCCGGGCCCCACGAATAGAAACTCTGCCGGGCACTGCGGCGGGCTGCTCTTTCATCCCTCTCTCAAAGAGTTTTCTGGTAACTGAAAACTTTTCCGCCAGGGTGACTTTATCGACCTCGACTTCCTCTCCCTTTGGAGTTCTGTCCGCGCTCTGCGGCTCTTGGTTGTTGGCGCTACTGGGGCCGGTTTTGTGAGTGCTGGACACTGGGGATACAGGAGAAGATGCGTCTGTTTTGTGAGCAGGTTCCTGACTCTCAGGCGCTTGCTGGCCGTCCATTTGCAGGAAGATGTTCTTTATTTTGTTGACCCGGTTGCCAAACGGCCTCCCTCTAGTGTCCTCCCGGGGGTCGCTGGCTCCATTAGCATAAGATTTGGCCTCGCTGTCGGATTTGGTGCCATCAAAAGAGCACTTAATGGCGTGGAAGTCCGACTTGTACGCATTTCTATGCGGGGACGCACTCCGCAGGGTGCGTTCACCCTTGCTCTCTGCTCTGATCATTTTCAATGACCTTCAAAATGCTCTAGGTTAAAACTGTGTTTTAGGTCCGTGGTCCTGTCTCCTCAATCGGACAATGGCACGACCCCTTCGGAGTCACTCTGATACATTGTATCGAATCCCCGCGCTCGTCTGAAGAGAAGAGAACAGAAACAATGTAACATTCTCAAGCGAAGCGGGCGATCGCCGTTTTAACGCGATCTGAAAGCACTAGCACGTAAAACGTTAACTTCGCCGTTCTTTTGTTAGCAGATCAAATCTGACTCATCCGCTTGATCAAAGAAACTTTATCAACTCGGATCAAAACTTTCCAGCAGTGATTTGCAGGCAGATCCCCTCGACTCAGAGCTCAATATCTGACGGCGTCTTTAAGATACTGTTCAACAATTCAAAACTAGATGAAATAATGTTCTTCAAATGATCAAGAACTACCGCGATCGGTGTTAAACCTGCCCACAAACCCACTAAAGCTGCTCCAGTGGGACTCGCCGCGGAACAATAGCTCAGCAACAAATGATCCAAATAAAGTTTCGGAAACCGAGTTACAAACAAGTAGCCTACAGCTTCTGCAACAATCAAGTCACCTCCTCCTCTCACCTCCGCGGGTATCTCACTGTCCACGGGCGCCGGTTCCTCTGCTCTGTGTGATTCAGATCCCCAACCATGTCATTTGTTTCACCGCCATGGGTCTCCGCCGAAGTGCTGTCCGATTCGTTCATTTGAGTCGGTTCAATGATTCGGTTTAAACGATTCACTGAGGGAAACCCTTTTAAGAGAGTGAACAAATAAACAGGCAACATTTGGCACTCTTTTCGAGCAGGTAGAGAAACGTATCTGGACCATTAAATCTAAAAAGGGTATCAGACAGAATGACAAAATCAAACTAGAACACATAAATAAGTAGGCAGTTTAGTTAATTATTTTATTTATTTTGTTTTGAGAATGAACATGAGACTTTTTATACCGTTTGGATTTTATATATGACCAAATTATTATTTAAAGAGCTACGGGAACTTCTGGGAACACTGTTGAGCGCGATAACTGATGAATCGTTTATTAGCTGGCTGAAACGAACAGTCCAAACGAATCGGTTCACCAAAAGAATCGAACTTCCCTACGCATCTCCAATGGCTCTCTTTCATATTGAACAACACACCCATTTCAGACCTGTCGCTCACGAGCACATTCCAGGGCTGCTATTAATCCCAGCCCCCTTCCTGACTCTGAATGTGCTACTATGGCGAAGGTGTGGCTCATGAATATTAATTAGGTCACGGTGACGTTACTAGGAACCCTGCTATTAATTAGACAAACCTTCGCAGTAGTATGGTTTATTTCGTTTCCAGACTGCACGGTTGATTCAGCCCAGGTAAGGATAAAATTAAATTAAATAAACCCTAACACATGAGTATGTTCTACCCCTCAGATGACAGAGATCACTGAGTTAAAAGAAACTATGGTTAAACAACAACAACAACAGCTTAATGAACTTTCTGAACGTTTTATGTCCTTGCAACAGCGTAATTCATCTTCTCGTAATGGCCCAGTAGTGTGTAGGCCACGCCAACAACCAGGCCATTTTGCCAGTACTTGTGCTAATGAGCACGTTGTTTCTCAGGTTCAGCACCACCAGCCCCATCATTAGCCTCGTCCCCCACAGACCTTGTGTCCTTCTGGTCAGCCGACGGAAAACTAGCACCCTCTGTTTTGCAGAGCCACAGAGCAGGAGGGGATACTATTGGCTCAAGTGCACCAAAGCCTGACTACGCCACCCTGCACACAATTTAGTAATAAAAAAGAAACAGAAGACAAAAAAGGTGCGAAATCAAACAGTGCACAAGGCAAATTCAAACTTAGGCTATTATAACCACTTTTTAAAAACGTCCTTTTAAATCTCCTCGTGTCCCGCGGCCATTCTCTTCTGCGGGTCGGAAATGTCTGGTTCACCATTTCACCTTAGTGGACAGAGTACGGGCACATCGCGTCTCCAGCGTGGCCCTTTAAGCAGTGCGGGTGGGAACAGGGACTATAGGGCACCTGGGGCTGCAGTCTCTCAAGTCCCTGGGTCTAGTAATATCATGGCATTAGCCGTTTTTAGACCCTGGGTTTAAGACCACCCACCTCTTTTACTTTTCCTTGTTATAGTCGGGGCGCCAATACAAAGTTGGGGGAAGATGTAGTGAGGTCCCTTGTAAGACCGTAAGTTCCTTTAAGAAAGTGACATTTGTGTGTGTGTGTGTTTTTGGTACTTTCTTTTTTTTTTTTACCGGGTCAATAGCGTGGGCTCACACCGGTGGCCGGTCAGTCCTCCTCGAGTGCCCGCTTATGTTTCATTTGTTTCTTTATTTAGTTTTTTGGTTGTTGGTGTTCCCTCTTTTAAGAGTGTACCTTGTTGTGTTTTAATCAAATAAGGAATAAAGTTTTACAAGTGATTGTGATATTTTGTCAATAATAAATTGTAAGCTTTGTTATATTGTTATTCCTTTTATTGGGTTGGTCCACACGGATCTGTGCGTATAACTTAACCTAACATTCCCTGAAGAGAACAAGATTCAGGGTGGCCTAGTCAGGCTATGGTTGATTTGGCTTAGTAATTGCCCATAGACCTTATGCTGCCCTCACGCTACATTAATGTAAAAATGTATTTAAATTAATGTGAAATTTAATTCAGTTAAATTAAAAAAATTTTTATTTAATATAATTTAAATGCAGTTTATTTCCATTGTATCTTGATTTAATTGTTTTAATTCTTCAATTATTTTTCCATTTATGAATTATTAATATTTGTTACTTAATGTTTGATTAATTAATTGAAATCATTAATGACCTTTCTATGATGAGCCATTAATTAAAATAAAGACGTAGGCTCTGAAGGCTGAACATGAAGCATTGAACCACATGAGTAATAATGGAGGTGAACAGATTTTCAAGTTCAAGAATCTGTAATTGAAACCCCTAATTGATTGGCCACTAATCTGAATATTTGTCATCCTTCGGTGATTACAGCACTGAATATTACAAAAGTTATAGGTCAGAGTTCAGATTGCAATGAGAATGCTTGCTGTTGTCACTATGATTTGTTTATCTCAACTTGTGCTGTAATAAACATTTATCTTACTGAAAAGAAACATGGGTACAGTTCAGTCTCTGAATACAAAGCATGTGTGTTTCGGTGTGATGTGGCAGTTGGAAACCCCGTCTCATGTTCCAGCTCAGTTCACAGATGTCTGTCTGATGTTTCCTTCAGTTCTTATGTCTGGCAGTGTGTGTGTGTGTGTGTGTGTGTCACTAATGTGCCTGCTTCAGTCAGACCAGAATATGTTACAGGGTTAATACAATTTTTTGTTTTTGTTTTGGTGCAGCTTTCACATGAAAGTTATATAAAGGTATACATATACACCCCAACCTGTTTTAAACCCTGAATCTCATCATTACTGTTAAATGTACTTTCAGTCCACATTTGATTTTAAACACAGGGTCTTTGTAATGTGTTATGAAAACATTTGGTTTAATCACCTAAACTCAAGAGTATGATCGTCTTTCAATGTAGTAACAATCAAATCATTCCGTAGCAAACAATGCAAGAAACATGTTTCAAATCAGCCTTGCTGCTGAATTAAAGTTGTTACAGTAATACAGGCTACAGTTGCCCCATTGGAGAATACACTTACATTACCTTACCTTATAATAAAGGTGCTTCACGATGCCATAGAAGGACCTTTTTGTCTAAATGGCTCCATAAAGAACCTTCAACATCTGAAGAACCTTTCTGTTTCACAAAAGGTTATTTGTGGTGAAAGAAGGTTCTTCAGATTACAAAAAGGTAAGAAAGAGATGGTTCTTTAAAGAACCTTTGACTGAATGGCTCTTTGTGGAACCAAAATTGGTTCTTCTACACTGTAAAAAAAAAAATCCGTAAAATTTACGGAATTTTACCGTTAAAAATACGGTAGCAACGTTTTAGGTTTTACGGTTTTAACTTAAATTTACAGTTAAATACCGTAATTTCATTAACTGATATAATGTTAATATACCAACCTATTGAAGTACTGAAATCTGTTTTGCACCTTTGTAATACACTGATAACCACCAAATGCAGGAGGTGATGAGAAAGTCACATGATGAACCAAAGCCCATCACAAGCAGCTTTTAAATACTAACATATATAGAAGGTGCACAGTGTCATTCACACAAACACTAAACAGCATCACGGTAACACACATGAAACTGAAATAATGCAATAAACATTCATTTAACAACGTTAGGTGTAACACACAACCCTAATATACAAAACTGATAAGAACAAACTAAGAAGAAACATAGTTATTTCGACAAAAAAAACCATCAAATTTGAAATGTAATGCAGGTAATTCTGGGAATGTCAATTTATGGTTATTCACTGTAAATTATACGGTATTTTTCACTTCCAAAAACGGTATACTACCATAAAATTTTTTTCCAATACATGTAATGTCTAATACAGTTTTTCACCGTATATAGTAGGGGAATTTACCGTTAACCATTTAACAGGTTTTTACTGTAGCATTTTCACAGTCTTTTACCGTTAAATTCACGGTCATTTTTTACAGTGCAGGGAATAAATAATGAAAGGGGGAAGTAAACCGGAAAACCTGAAAATCATATGATGAAAAATCTACACTAGAGACCATGACCATTTTTCTTATACAAAACTACTGCTATACACAATTGAGTTTTCCTCATATAACTTGGCAGGTAATGTAGAGGTTTGGTGGTCCATTTGACCTCAAGTGAATTCTTTTCTGTAGTTTTTCCCTGAAGTGTTGCATATACATTGTCTAACATTCAGTTTAATCAGAAAGGAGCTCAGCAAGATCTCAAGTGTTTTTAAAAGGAGCATGTTTCCTTGACTTACTGATAGTAGTAGAGCTCTGCCTCTGGTTTAGGGTTTGTTTAGAAGGGCAGAGTTGATGACGTGTGTCAAGGGCTGTCGGATTCCTGGCATTTCCTGCTCCCTCGTTCCAGTTATCTGATGAGCAGACAGGCCCTCCACCCTCCTCCGCATTTAACAAGATCAACAGAATGATTATTTACATCCTCAGACACTGACTCTTATTTTATGAATGGCCTCATAACACCGGTGACACTTTAAGCCTGCTATGATCATTTATAGTATATTAGTAGTACATTAGACTAGGCTGATACTCACACACACATTGCTTTAGCATGCTAAAGTTAATGTGATGTGCTCAGACAACATGCAACCAGGACTTGTCAGTGGGTCTTGGTGTAGAAAGATAGATCTGCTCTGATATGGTTGATCGCAGGAGATCATGGATATACCTCAGATTCATCCACGCAGAAGAACTACTGACATTAAAAAAATAAACAACTCCGCAAGTCGAGTCGAGTCACATTTATTTATATAGGGCTTTATACAATACAGAAAGCAGCATCACAAAGATAGAGCTAGAATTTTTAGCAAAGCAGCTCTACAAAATATAACAGTACCATTTTTCAGCTCAGTGTAGTTGAATGCTGATTCAGTTCATCGTCAAGAGGAAGATGAAAAGTTTGATAGTATTAGAGGCAGTTACTGTGAATGAAATGTTTACGCGGATGAAACACTTTTTTTGTAGTGCGAAAAGGATACTTTGTGATTTGATGTTTTGTATTAATGCAATCAAAAACACACTGACATGTTTTAAAAAAGTGTATTTTTGATGATCTGTTTGCGAGTGTGTCAATGTTGCAAAGTAATTTGTATTGTATGTTTCGATAGAGAGGCCAGAGATCCATAGTTCACATTTAAAGTCAACATGAAACATATAGTGATGTATTTATTATTATTATTAATATTAAATGAGAAAAAACAGTCTGGGCCTTGATTTTAACACATCGCCTCACAGCAGACTGACAGATGGAGGGCAGTGGTTAAAGGGACAGTTCACCCTAAAATAAAAATGCTGTCGTCATTTACTCACCCTCGTGTTGTTCCAAACCTGTATGAGTTTCTTTCTTCTGCTGAACACAAAAGAAGATTATTATAAAACGGAGAGTTCCGGTGCTTGATTCTGATTGGCTGAGCCACGTTCGAAGCTGTTGTAAATTACTCTACAAACACACACCTTTGTTTACGTTTGTCTGTTGCTTGCTTGTTGCAACCACAACCAAAGTCCTTTTAAGACAAGTCATGTCACTCGGCGGCCATCTTTGAAACACCATTGGCTCTTTCATTCAGAAGGCGGGGCTTCCTGCAATTGAACGGCCATATTGAGCATTGCATTTTCCCCATTCAAAACTATACGAGTGACACGTCTTGGGTGTTCTATAGTCTTTGACACAACTGATTCTGAGGAGCTACATTGTTTGGTGGAAAAATACTGTTTTTATTAATATCATTACACTTTATTTGCTCTGTTTTATTTTGTGAAACCTTACGACGTATATGTGAATAACCGTTTTATAAAAGCAATAACACCTGTGAAGTTTACAGTGAATTTATAACAGCTTCACGTCGTGCCTAACAACACCCCTTAGCTGTTATAAATTCACTGTAAACCACGGCTTCTTGGCGCTTATTGCTTTATTTTGAAGAACGTTGGTAACCAAACAGTTGCTGGTAGCCACTGACTTCCATAATACGAGAAAAAAAAGGCCTATGGAAGTAATTGGGGACCAGAAACTGTTACCCACATTCTTCAGAATATCTCAGAAGAGTGTGTCCTGCAGAAGAAAGAAATTCATACAGTCTGGAAAAACATGAGGGTGAGCAAATGATGACAGGATTTTCATTTTTGGGTGGACTATCCATTAATAAGTGGTTAAGTCTGCCCAAGTCATCAACCTAACATCATCATGGAACGCCATTCCAGAGGGGAAGCAAATGTTCAAATTTTGTCAAAAGATTAGGAAAATAAACCTTTTTTTTTTCCTGTGGATTAACTTGCATGGATTAATTGTTCACCGTAAGATTAGTAGTGTTAACTTACAAAGCATAGGATCAGTGAACTTTGAGGAATAATGTAAAAAATGTCATACTTTACATACAATAGCAGACCACATGTGAACACACAGCGCAAATGTGTGCAGCATTTGATGCTTTGAATTCATGCAGTGACATTCACACTTTTGTGTGGCTGAGGTATTTGGATACTTTTGGGGTCCACTTTATTACAGTAAAGAGATATATATCTTTTGGGGGGGAAAACAAAAAACAGTACATTCCGACAATAAGTTTTTGTTGGAACTGTAAACTGTATTGCATGGTTCCAGTGCTGTGATGATATGGGCGTAACTGTTTATTCCCATAATAACCATTCTCCACCTGTGAGTGTGCTCTAGTACTGCGCTTTGCAGGAGCCAGCGAGGCAAAGCAGTGATTACACGCTTGCTGCATCATCACCTGGCAACCACGCAAGGCCTCAAATGCAGACGGGCATTTGTTTAGGACTCCTCTTTCTTCTTTTTTTTTTTTTGAGTGCTGTACAGCCTGCTCATCTCACTGATCATATCAGCAGAACCTGAAAGAGAAACACACAGAGACAGAGAGGAGATAAAGTGTTTGTTTGACACATGATCAGAGCATTCTTCTCATGCCAAAGTACAGCTTTAAAATGTTTTGCCTCTGAAGCATATTGTGGAACAAGATTTACAGAACGGCTCAAAATCAATGATTTACAGCCATGAGTATGTTAGCGTTAAGTCTTGTCTTGACAGGTCAGTGGAATACATTCAGTCTGAAATCTGAGTGGAATCTCATAGTAGCTTGATCCTGTACTAAAACTGATTCTCTGTAGTATTTACTGATGTAAATATAACTAATTTAGCACAATACTAGGTGGACCATCCCCAGCTGCAGTTTTTTTTAAATGTGTCTGTTGGTACTTGCTTACTAAGTCTTGCTTTTCATAACATTTGTAATGGAATTTTTCCTCTACTCTCATGGTTACATACTTGTAAGACTGGCTGATAAGAAGTCTTGACATTTTTTGGCCTGTTTTCAACAATCCGTAGGAGTCTATGATCTTCAGTCCCATTAATGAATGGAAATACCTCACTATTTTAGTGCATTCTATTTTTATAATATTTGATGAACTGATGATATGGGCCTGCAGTGAATCATTTTGTTTAGCAGAAAACATCCACTGATGATCAGTGTTGGGGAAAGTTACTTCTAAAAGTGATGGATTACAATGTTATTACCATAATTTAAAATGTTTTAAAACAGTGGGGCGAGTAGTATTTGGTCATGTGATCTCAACGTGCAACCTGCTCCATGTCAAACAAATTAGCATTTATTAGTCTACAGCCAACCATTCACTTCCTTAAAGTCATGATGAAATGGATTAAGTGACAGATCTTTTCTTCTGTATTGTGACGTATAGCCTACATCCGAGTGAACAGAAAGATCATCGAAAAAGAAAAAATTTAGTGGTTCTATTCATTGGTTGTTGATTGGATTTTGAGATCTATAACATGCATTTTAAAAAGAGATAGAGTGAATTTGAATTTCATACTGACCTTAAAGGGGTCATAGGATGCCCATTTTCCACAAGTTGATATGATTCTTTAGGGTCTTAATGAAAAGTCTGTAACATAGTTTGGTTAAAATTTCTCAATGGTAGTGTAAAAACACATTTTTTTACCCTGTCAAAAACAGCTCTTTTCAGATCAAGCCGTTTTTGTAGCATTTTCCTTTAAATGTTAATGAGCTCCCCTCTCTTCCGAGCGCTCCGGCGGTGAAACAATGGCGGACTGATGACAGCTCACTCAGGGCGGGTCTAAGGTAAGACACCAGTCCAGTCTGTGCTGAAACGCTACTGTCAATCAAACTATCGTGGGAGGGGCCTGTCTGTGTGTCACACAGACAGGCATCTGAGATCGGCTCGATTTGAGAAAGGGGAAAACATTTAACCAGATAAAAATAATTTTTACCAGATTTTTATCAATATAGGGTGGTTGTGTACACACACTGCCAACACACATTTCACTTCAAACAACTTGTAAAAGTGCATGTAGCATCCTATGACCCCTTTAAACCTTTTTAATGAGAAAAAAATAAACTGAGAACATGAAGCAATGCACATGACTGAGCACAGTACAGGTGTTTCTACAGCTGTCTCTCATAATCCCAGAACTGAAATCCCAGAACGACTGAACTTGTGGACTTACATCAAAGACCGAAGAGTCTTTTAAATGTAAATCTTCACAGGAACTCGATGACTGTCGTTCTGTCCCTCTCTCTTATTCAATGCAACAGCTACAGTAGATTGCGGTGTGTTTCGGAGCTGCTCACAGCATCTGTGCAAAGCTGCAGTAAATCACACTGGTTCCTCTCACTCTGAACCTGCGGAATCAGCAACTTCACACGTTTACATTTAGAACAGCCCCAAACTGGAGCCGTTTCATTTGTAAATCGTATAAAATGCTGAGCAAAGACATTTTATTTTTAAACATTAAGACAATCTGTGCTAAGGAGGAAGACAAATTAATAAGAAAAAAAAGTATTTGCACACGCATGCACACACACACACACACACACACATTTTTATTGTTATATGGTGACTACAAAAAAGCCATTAGTTTATGTTAGTCAATGCATTTCATAACATTAACTAACAATGAGCAATACACTATTTTTGTACAGTATTTATGAATTTTTGTTAATATTAATAAAAATAATTTTTTTGTTAGCTCAAGTCCCAAAAAATAAGAATGCATTAGCAAATGTTGAAATAAACATTAAAGGGGTCCTATTATGCTTTTTAAAATTTTCAACTTTAGTTAGTCTGTAATGTTGCTGTTTGAGCATAAAAAAGATCTGCAAATTTACAAAGCTCAAAGTCCACTTCAAAAGGAGATATTTTATTTAACAGAAATCACTTTTCAAAAACTACAACGAACGACTCGTTTGGACTACAACACATATTTTCCGGGATTTGTGATATCACAAATATCGACGAATGGGACGAGACCTGGTTGAGCTGCACTAGAGAAGGCAACGAGTGTTATCACTATGTCGGAGACACGCTAGCTTTCCCAAGGCAGACAAACTTAGAGTGGTTACAATCATACAGGTTTAAATCATAAATCAAGACTTTGTAAAAGAGCACAATAGAACCCCTTTAACTAAATGCGCTGCTGTCTTAAACCCCGGTGCATCAGAGCTGCTCTCATTGAGTCGGATTGGAATTATTTTACCATGTTTTGCTGTTTTGGACTGAAAGTGGAATGCTGGTGTTTCCGTCATTTGACCAAAGTCCATCCTTCATCCCCTGCTGCATCAGAGCTGCTGTCCTTGGTGTCAGCCTGCTGGTTTTGTTCTTTCAGTGGCATGTCTGGGTTTCTCTCGCTGGGTTCTTTTTCCATTTTTCTCTGCCTTCTAGGAGGAAGCGACACTCAAGGGCCGTTTGCCAACAATATAGCCATTCATTACTGATACAGCTATAACAGAATCAAGCGAGAATATGAAACCAGCCCGTAACCCATGCTCTGGCTGTTTTTCATCATGACCTTTGAGCTGGAAACAGGTCTGATTGCAGAAATTACGGAGCACATCTCCTCACTGCCTAAGCTGTATGGCAGATTTGACACATGTAGACTGCAGTCTTTCTTTTGGGAGGCCTTTTGCTTCTTTTGGCGCTCACTGTATGGCTTTCTCAAAGTGGAAACGTGTTGAGCCCACATGCATCGTCTTAACTATTAGCTCAGAAAAAAGCATCAGGGCATCCAGGTTGTTTTTGTGTAATGCCGGTGTACAGAAGTAACACAACCAAACCCTAAAGGCTGGTATTTCTCAAAACATATGGGGTCCAAATCGGAAGAATGTTGCAAGTATAACCCTTGCTTGGTAACATGTGGCTGCAAATCACCCACAAACAAAGACAGTCTTAGTTGACTGTTAACATCACCTAAACCGTAGCACATGGCCACTTTGACTTTCCTTCAAAGATTATTGTTGCTAGAAAGCTCTTTGTGCAAAGCAAACCGCTGTGCAGAAATCACTGCAATGACATGAATACACTAGTGTGCTTTTATTGCCTTCACATGTTTACCCAACAACTATTACAGAACTTATGAAACGATGGTGTTGGAATTTAAATTTGTAAGAGTTTTAATTCTTAAAAACAACCAACCAATTTAAAATTACAGGTTCAATTTGAAAGCATTGTAGGTTTTCCAGCTCAGTATGTAGTGCCGGTGGTTTTGCAGGCATGATAACGGTGAACACACAAACCATCAGTCACACACAATGTCTGATCCTCTACAGTGTCTTTATTTGTCCATCTGTTACCAAGGATACTGTCAGAGGAATGTGTGGAGCATTCATGTTCAAAGCTCATGTTTTCTTACACAGCTTCTGCAAATCACTGATTCTGTCCAAAGGGAAAATTAGGAACACTTACAAGTGGAAATGTGGTGGACCGACTTCAAATCGCATATCGTTGATTAATACATGTATTTATTTCTGTTTAAATATGTTTTTGTCCTAAACGCAGTGTGTGACTGTAACCACAGTCTCTCTCTGGCTCTCCCTGCAGGGCTGTTTCCTCTGGGTTGCTGACTGGACATCTTTATAATGAGACGGAGGTACAGCACGTTAATGTGCTTGTGTCTGGAATTTCTGACTGCAGAAAACAGAGAAACACCCATTTTCCTAGAGTTACACCCACTTACCACTGGCTTCATGCTGCACTATGTCAAAATAGCATTAACTAAGACACCACTCACACTCAACACTGTTTCCATCTTGCTCATGGAGAACCTGATGTTTGCAGTTTTGAGTCCAGCCATCAATATATCACTTACTTTCTAAATGTGATATGTTGAATAAACAACATCAATACACTGCGACTTTAAATGTTTTTTTTTTTTTTGTTGATTCTAGCCAAGTGCTATTTTTTGTTTAAGCTCATTCTCTCAATAAATGAACAAATACATAGGTAACAAGCAATTGCAACCCACCAAATAACTTATACACAATATATGGCAGTATAAAAAGCATCTGTTGTGAAAAGTCTTATTGGGTCATATTAAATATGGTAAACGGAAGCTTAACCCTATAAACCCTCTAAATGACCAATATGATCAAAACTTGCTGCTTTGCTGAAAACCTGTTGTGCACAATCTACATGCCTTCTGTCATCTAGTTTATTCCTTTTTTATCATGTAAAAGGCCTTTTAATGTAAAAATGGTAATACCACCTTCTGGTTATGGTTCACATGTCTTTTTTGCTGTGAAATCTTTAATGTTTTTTAGAAAGTAAACATAAAAATTACTTTTATATTGTTAGCAATTGTTTTTCAAATTATTATAATTTTTTTTAGAAAAAAAAATATCAAAATGTAAATATCAAATATACATCAGGCTTTATTGAGGAAAGTTTATTTGTACATCTCTCAATAATCATTGTATTTCCATAAAAAAACCTGACTATTATGAAATAATAGTAATAAAAAATTAGGGCTGTCAAACGATTATTTGCGAATAATCGCATCCAAAATACAAGTTTGTGTTTACATAATATATGTGTGTGTACTGTATAGGCTATATTTTTAATGTATATATATACACACACATATGCATGTATATATATATATATATATTATTTTTTAAAAATAAATTATAAATATTTTATATATAAAAATAACAATTTTTTCTTAAATATACACATGCATGTGTATGCATACATACATAATAAATATAGCCTACACAGTACACACACATTTATGTAAACACAAACTTTTATTTTGGATGCGATTATTCGCAAATAATCGTTTGACAGCCCTAATTTTTTAAAACTGGTATTTCGTATGTCAGGCTTCACAGGGTAAAAGCCTGAATTATATCTGTTAATCATATAAAGCCATCTTTTCTGTTGTATTTGGAGTGTTTATGAATTTTTTGAATCGTCAAAGTTTTTTTGTTGCAGACTTTGAGTTGAGGGGAAGACATAGGCTATAATAGGTTTCATTAGAACTATCTTAACTGTGTTACGAAGTTGATCGAAAGTCTTATGGTCTGGGACGACTCCGATGAGCTAACGATGACAGAATTTTTGGATTTGCATTTTTAGGTGAACTGTCCATTACATGTTGTTGATTCTTGTCTGAATGTATGTTACTGTGGTTTACTATGCTAATTTGTTTATATGATATTGGAATTTTAGACAAAAAAATATGGTTTTGCACTACGTGTGTAGACTACGTACCTTCGACTCCAAATGTACCAGCGCTTGTGACAACTAGCCCCGGTCTGTTTCCCCGCTGTCAGCTGTGTGGGCGGCAGCAGCATCGCTCAGACTCAAACTCTATCCCTCTCAGTAAAGTCACATCTGCTCATGATCAGGTGCAGACGATGCGAACTGTAATTTTACCTCATGATTTCACCGAAGATGGTCGCGGCACACACCTCCAGCCACCCGTCCGCTTCTGCTGAGTGGATCATCTGTCTGGATAAGAGGTATACCCTGCACAAACTTCATTCTTCTGTCCTAATGCTGTTGTTCTGGTCCACCTTCAGCAATCTTATGCACATCAGTGCCTCAAGGAAAAGACATTGTTAAACACTCATCAGAAGTTTCATGCCATAAATGTCAAATGCCATTGTCAGAGTGATGCATGTGATTTCATTCATAATGCGATAGATTTCAGTTGACAGATTCATTGCAAGCTTCACGTCTTTCGCTGCTTTCACTGTGCATATAGTAGCTGGTGAACTGAAGTGCACTGAGTGTAGCTTGTAAAGGGTTGTTTGTCACCTGGAGGAGGTCACCAGTGCTGCAGTGCTTACTGCAGACGCATGAAGAGACACTTTCTATGAAGGGCTTTAGTAACCCAGACCAAACTTACAGGGGTCATATGATGCTGCTAAAAAGAACATTGTGTATTTGGTGTAATGAGATGTGTTTATGCGGTTTAAAGTAAAAAAAACACATTATTTTCCACATACTGTACATTATTGTTTCTCCTCTATGCCCCGCCTTTCTGAAACACATCGATTGTTACAAAGCTCATCGGTCTGAAAAGCGAGGTGTGCTGTGATTGGCCAGCTATCCAGAGCGTTGTGATTGGCCGAATACCTCAAGCGTGAGACGGAAATGTTACGCCCCTCACCATACTGTGATGCCCTGTCCGGCCGGAGCGACGAGACAAAAACATTAAAACCCATTACAAACGAGGCATTTGTTGCATCCAGTGGGGACATAATTACTGATTATAATGACTTATACTGTTGCATTGTATCGCGCCGCATAAACATAAAACTAATAAATATGTCTGCATTTGTGATCGGAGAAATTACAAACAACAAGCGCTACTCTACACTGCTCAAAACTCTCTTGGCAAATTCTTTAAATATGAAAACGTACTTACAGTCTGTGAGTCAGAACAGTCGGCATTGTAGTCTACTCTACCAGGATCAGGAAACAGTCCTCCATAAAATGTGCTGCACACATCTGAATATTTGGGTTGAAGTGTTCTGGAACAGTGTTGTAAATACAACTTAACCACTGATTTCTAGTCGTGTCCTCTTTTGGAAGACCAAACAAAGTAGTTTC